>NW_012026987.1:1112608-1143754 GCF_000956235.1 Wasmannia auropunctata
TCTCNCTCTCTCTCTCTCTCTCTCTCTCTCTCTTTCTCTCTCTCTCTCTCACCCCCTCTTGTCGGCTTGAGACCCGCAAGTGCGAGCGTACCTATGTACGGGCGAGCGAACGTTGTCACCCGCGGCGTGATAAACTGCCGCGCGCTAACTACGCGAATTATTCCAAGTAGATGCCGGTGCTATGCGCAGTACTTGCTGAAGAAGTTTCGCCCGCACATCTCTCCGGGCCCTCGAGCCCTCGGCGTATAACGCGCGGCCGGAACAAACGGGGCGTGTGGACGTGCGGCTCTACGACATGGGAGGGAGGGGAAGGGGGGGAGAGAAAACAGGGAGAGCGGTGGTGCGGTGCGGGCATTCCTCGCACCCCCGCCCTCTCCCCTAGCCCCAGCGCTACGATCTCGCGTGGGTAACCAAAAACGGCTCGGTAATCGCGTTAGTTGCCGGAGGTATCCGAACACCTCGACTAATATCGCGTCCTCCCCCGCGCCTGCCCGAATTACGTCATCGTTTGCGGCTGATTCGAACTATCGAGGTCACCCTCTCGAAGTTGGCTAGGAGAAACGGCGCGAGGTCGCGCTCAAAGGGAATTTCTCGTTCTCGCGGATTGCACAGTTTATAATCCACCACTCGTTCCGCGTGTTCACGGAGTTGATTAAATAAATAAAAGGGACAGTCGTTTTAATCTGCTTAATTATTAAATAACGACAAGCGTACGCGCGGAGGAGAGGCGAGGAAGGGTTGTATGTACCGTACGCTTTATGCATTTTGCTGGAAAATAATGCAACCGTTCCAAATATAAAATTCGAAATATTTAATATGCGCTGCATATTACATATGTATAATGTTGATTTATTAATAAGATCTTTTGTGGCCAAAATTATGATTTTTATAGATATCTACATAAAACAGGTATAAAATATATATTAAAATTACTTGCAATTAATAAAATAATGAAAAAGTACAATTCTACATAAGTACGTGTAAGATAATAGATCAAAATCACTTCTGTATCTTTTAACTCGTAAGATTTCCTTCTCTTTAAAATGATAACGCGTGAATCCCACGACGTCAAAAGATCGCGAAAATGTATAGTGTCTGGCTGAGGGTTGGAAGTTTCCGGATGAGAGACTCGAGACACTTCAAAGCGGTAGGATTTCATGCATTTTTCTCGACGATGTTTCTCCGAGGGAGACCAATCCCATTCGAGCGATCCCATCACGGTCGATCGGTCTAATTGTGAGCGAGCGTCGATTCGATTCAGATGCAAATCACGGCAAACGAACTCCATTCGTCGTCGGCGCGGGATTCGCGAGATCCGCGCCGACGACGGAATTCGGCACGAGATGTCCCGCTAAGAACGCTCCCCCTCCTCCCTCTCCTCTACCTCACTCTTGACGAGTGTTCATTCCGCGAGTATGTGTCGCTTTGCCGTGGCGTAATGTTTCGCAAATATTAGCGTAGAAATCGGCTCCTTTACCTTCCGGGCTTGGCCCTCCGGATCCTCGCTATCCGCACCCGGCCCCCCGCGCCTTTTTCCCTCCTCTCGTTCCCCCCGTTTCCCGCCCCCTCGTCTTGCAGCTGCAGTTGATCTGACTGCAGACGCCCAAATTGGCTCGATACATCCGACGAACGTGAAGCGAGTACATAACTCGATAAGTACACAAAATTTTCCTCGCCGTATCCACCGCCGAGAGACGAATATTTCAGCGGGCGCATATCTTCCCCATCCTCTCTTCTCCTTCTCTCTCCTCCCCCCTCCCCGTAACATCCTACGCGACATCCGACCCACCGCTGGGAACATACCACGACGACGGCACACCCGTCGTCGTGCGGGATCTTTATTGCACGTGACGATCCGTCGTCTATATAGAATTTCCACCTTTTTTTTCTCTCTGACGAATTACTGTCGCGCGTCGCGCCGCAATAAACGGGACGTGCAAAATAGCGAAGGTATTATTGAAACCGCGTTGACTTTACGATGCGAACCGGAGTTCGAGCCGGATCGATGCTCGGGAAACTGGAACCTGCCGCCTACATAATCATACGTTACCGCGATAAATTCGGCGAGAGGTCGCCGTTGGACGCCGGTGCAGGGATCGGCTTTGCATAAGTCATCGATTGCGCGTTACGTAAACGTGTGAGTCTGTAAATATGCCCGGAGCGACACGCCAGAACGGACGAAACGTTCATTTCGATTGTATTACCCCGCGATAAAATATATCCTTTTCCCATCAATCAGGAAAAACTAGAAAAAAAGGTTAATTTTTTTTTTATATTCACCATGTCACTCGATCTTTCGAGCGTTAATAGCAAAGACTGGCTGATTATTTCTCCCCCCATATATCCACAGCCTCTTTCAATTTCATCGTGTACCTCCCCATGAGATAAGAATCACTCGCCCTTATATGGATTCGCGCCGAAGGGCCACGAATTCCGGCGACCGGCCAGCAGATTTTAATATTTGCCGTCATATCTCAGCGGGGCGAACTTTCGACGCGAGCTGACTCTCACTTAAAATCACTTTATACGAATCGCGAGCACTTTTTCATCCGTCGTCGTTTCGCACATCCCCCTCCCCTTCCCGAGTCACGGAGTCCGAATATGGGCCCTGCCTCGTTGCCTCCCCTCGTCCCTCTTTTCCACGACCCGTAACCCATATCCCATGGATAACTCGCGAGAATCCATTTCGCCCGTCGACGACTTCTGAAAACGCCCGCATTATTCTTGCCGACCCTCGCCTCTCTTTACATTATCCCGAAGACGTATGGTGTCGGATAACATTTTTCCCGGAGAGACGTCGGCGACGTCGCAACTTGCTCGGCGATGACATAGCGGCCGGCAGTTTTGCGCGCGGCGGCAGAGGATTCCATAATTCTGCGTAAGTATAAGCTGGTTTTTTTCGAGGTTATTTGCCGCCGGCTTCGTTAATGCGTCTATCGTCTATCGTCTACCGGATTTCGGCTCTCTTGCCGGAAAGTTGCGAAAGCACGCGCGCATCGAGCAGTGCATCGGGAATGCACGGGCGGTGCGAGCGCGGAGGATTAAATTGAAAAATTTCGAGCGAAATCGCATTGCCGTATCAATTAATTTTCCTTACGAAATTGGGTTTATGGAAGTTATTTTAAAAATAATTTCACGTGGTTCGTAAAATATCGAAGGAAAAATCGGTGAAAAGCCGTTTGGAAAGCAGAATCGGGAAGAGTGGAGTATCAAACGGCCAGAGAATATATATACATATACATATATATACGTACGTATAGTTCATTCGTGGAACTTCTATACGCGACCTCAGCAGATATCTAAAACCAATAAAGACCCGCAGACACACTTCCTCGTCCATACTGGCGGTTAACGAGCTACTAAGGAATTCGAAGACAGCCATTTGGTGGTTGAAAATTAGACCACTTAGGCTTAAACGACCCTGACGATTGCTCGCGAGAGTTGCCGTAACTTTTAAGTCTGGCCGGACGAAGACACGCTACCGTAATTACGATTCGATTGTGTGTTATCGAGGGTAGCGGCGAATATAGGAGGTAAGATATGTTAGGAACTTTGATGCGCGCACGCGAAACGAGCGATTGCGTGAAAAAGTGAAGTAGCGTAAGCATTATCGTATAGACGCGCATTATTTTTTAAGTATTGCACAATATTCCACATTCTCTCTCTTGCAACGTGCTTGGTACACGGAAAGAACAATTTTGTTGAAAGGTTTAAAAATTTTGCTGAATACAGATCTGAAAATAATCTAAAAATAATTTTTTGTTAAGTTATCAAAATAATTTATTGAAATGTTAAAACTGATAAGCATTGCTATAAAACGTTTTGATATTCTAAAGCAATAATTTTGACTTTTACACAAAATTATTATTATTATTTTGATTATAAATTATTATTTTGATTATTGAACAAAAATTATTTTCAGATCTGGATCCAGCATAATTGTTTTCTCCGTGTAGAATTATAAATATGGATCAAATAGTAAAAGGCGCTTGCAATTTAGATTCTCATCTATCTTTACCTTTAAATGCGAATATTTTTTATTGAAAACTTTTCTCAAAGGAGCCGATCGCTTTTCCAATAAATATCTTCTCGAGTCACTCGCACGTCCATTAGCGGCCACATCCGGCGAGGAAATCGGACATTAATCCGCGGTCAATATCGTAACGATCATAATTCAAATCTCGTAGCCCGATAAAAACAGAACGGTTCGATCCCATTTCGTTTTTCGTGAAAAAAAGGCTCTGAAGAGATAAATAGATAGATGGAGACATTTATTTAGCGGCGCGGGAATCCGGAAGTCCCTGAAGTCCCATCGCGGTATATCAGCAAATAATTGTATATATTGTAAAAGATAAAAACGAACGTTTAAACATTAGAACTTCTCCCTTTTCTCTCTCTCTCTCTCTCTCTCAATTCTTTCTCTTTCAGCTATTTAGAAAAGTAACTTCTCCCATTTCCATTTATGGAAGAACATAAAAACTGATTTTCAATTATTGAAAATTCACTCGTTTCACCTGCATCGCAGTCAAAGTAGATTCACATCGTATCGTTCGAGCACATATTTTCTGTACGAGACAATACAGAGTGAGTCGGTTAAGAGAGGCAGGATGGGAAAGACGCGGTCGGGCTGGAAGAATTAACGAGGATCGCTGGCGTTACATTCGTTTCCGTGTACCTTGCAATTTCCGGGTGTGCCATAATTAAAATGTCGGCCGCTTTGACTTATCGACTTCGCGCGGTCGTAGGTATAGAGGGTATAGGGAAAGGGAGAGGGGAATGGGAGTTGGGAGGATGTCCCGCAAGAAAAAGGAAGTACGAATCTCAGACTGTGAGACAAGGTCCGGAAAAAAAAGTCTCTCTCGTCCTTTTCGATCGAGTCTCCTTTCACGGAGTTCCGGCCAATCAGCTCGGCTCTGACCACGTTGCTGAGGCAGACTTGCGAGGTAGGAGGCGTATGGAAAGATGAAAGACGTTGTTGCGGAGAGATGGATATCTTTTCATCATCGAGAGCCTTCTTTCATATCGAGTTCCATTCGCACACCGTCGAAGGAAATATTTTATTTTTCGTCATCGTTCCGCGTCCAATTAGTTTCCCTCTCTCATAGTTTCGTTAAAAATCGCGTACCTCGCCATTTTATTAGATACCAGGCTCCATACATGGCTCTATTAAAGGTACACATTCGTTATGTCAGTGCAGAGAGGGATTAAAGGTATTAGTTTTGGAATAAAAATTTATATTTTTATCTAGAAAAATATCAAATAAACAACAAAAATATCTAATACTTACAATTAATTGTGAAAAAAACTTTGCATGATTTTGTTTAACTTAATTACTGTTTCTGTTTCTCGAAATTTAATTAAATGAAATTATATCTAAACAAACTACATTATACCATTTATTGGATTAGTTCTCAAAATGCTATTCTAAAAATAATAATAAAAATAACTTGTTGGATAATAAATTGGAAAATAAATAATGAAAATATAACTAATAAAAATATAATGTAATTATAACTAATATAATTCTGATTGCGAGGTCTAACTGTAAATTAAATAACAATTTCAGCGTTTTAGTAATATTCAAATTTGTAAGTATATGTACAAGTATATATTCAAGTTTATTTATGAACGAATTTATATTAATTTCTTATATAAAATAATTTTTTACTTTATAACTTTTATCTTGTAAAACACGATAAAAATCAAACTTAATTAAATATGAAGTCAGAGTGCATGTACAGTAAGTACACACAGTTGTAGATTTAGTGAATCATTTTTTATTTACAGACTCTTTGCTATATTACTCTTCCGATATGTCTCGTTTCTTTCGATCCAAGTTGTCGACTGTCACGAACGATTTCACCGAGTTTGAGCGTTTCCTAGCCCTCGTGCTCGTAAACTGTTGCAAAATTAACATACTTCACGACCGCTGCCAATGCACGTTGCGGAATCCCCATAAATCCAAGGTCACCATCCTGATACCACACAACACCCCGCTCCCCTTTCGGGTTAGTAGCACGTAGCTTGGATAATACGAGGATTTCGTATTCGAGATCGATCAGCGTCGATAGCACGTACCGTAGGACGAAGAGATAACGCGGAAGTCCGTATAAGGTCGTCGAACCTCGTCCCTTCATCCCGGGGCCCACCGCCGCGCCGCTTCGAATATTCGATTAAATGTATCGACGGTGCTCTATAAATGTATATCGATGTGCCGAGCCCCATAAATTCCAGGCGATCCTGAAGGATGACACGAAACCCGCTTCCACTTGTCCCCGTACGTTGCTCGTCGCAAAAACTGCTGGCCGTAAAAATTTAACAAGGGAGCTCCTGGACCGCCCGGGTTACTGGATTTGGATGATAGTAAGGGGGAAAGAGAGAGAAACGAGAGAAGGAAGAGGAGGAGGAGGGGAAGGAGGAGGGAGAGGGAGAGAAATCAAGGCAGGTAGGAAGAAAAGAGCGAGAGCAGGAAAGAAACTCTCGTAACTGTTCCAATAATGCGAAATGAAGGATGATTCGTGCAACGGAGTGATATTGAAATCCGTTGGAATCCAATATTTATTATTACCCGAAGCGGCCGCGTATCATTCCGCAGGCAGCTATTGTCGCCCCGATAAAGTAGGCCCGGCATTTACGGTAGCTAGATTGCCGAGATTCTTCCCCCCTGGTATGTCATCGGATTTCCACGCTGGTAATTTACACGTTGAATAATCACGCCGTCGTTGTAACCTGTAAATTTTCCATGCCGCGTTCCTTTATATTTCATAATTGCGAACACGAAAGTGGCTCTCCCTGAGTTACGCCTGCAGTTTCAAGATAATTACTCGATTGTACTTTTCATTCATTAAGAAATGATCTTTAATGCCTTAACGAAAGCGATCTTTTCCGCAACTGCAAAATTGTAGAAACGTGGCCAAGAAATTGCATATACAATAACACAAAGAAACAATTAAATCGCATTACTATTCAATTTTATTTATTTATGAGACCCCGGTCGTTTTTGTAATCTGCAGCTTAATTAATCAATAAATATATCAATCTTCAAATCTTTTGACAACAATTTCATTCTATGTATACAAATATCTAGTTTTCAAGGAAACGATTGATTTATTAATTTATAATAATATTACGCTTTAATTTAATTAATTATTCAATTAAGTGGTACAATATAATTAATATTGTATAATAATTTAATTAGAGTATTAATAAGCGCGTTCCAATATGGTTATACAGTGATAATGATATTATACACTCAACTATCGAAAATATTTGCCAATGTTTTATGTATATGCGACCGTTATTGCGCAATATATAGCCATGCGGGAGCAGCGTATCGCTGAAACTTTATCATCGCGCTTTAAGCGTTTCTTTCCCGTCGAGCCGTGAACCCGAAACGAGGGCGATGGTAATCCCAGATTTCGTCGGGGGAAAAAGAGAGTTGCCGTTGCATTCTCGGTTCCATTTCGCCTGTCTCTACATTTGGCATAAAAACTCGCTCACGTACAATGCGCACACGGCCGAATATGAAAATGCTCGCCTGCTTAGGAACGTACTTCGCGTTGCTGGCATACGAAGTGGCATTCGACAAACACTGTGCGGCTTTTCAACTCGCGAGAGCTTCAAGCTCAGCAGGCTTATTCAAATCGACCAGCGGCGAGATAGATAGAGCGGTAGAGAAAGGGAGAAAATGGGAGAGAATAACCGGATAGGAACAAGGACGGATGTGGAGAGAGAAACGGAGGATGAAACAAGTTGCCACGTTCGTTTCCTCGTTTTTCCACTTGCTTCTAGTTCTCCCCCCCCCCCTCTCTCTCTCTCTCTTTCTATCCATCTGTCTATCTCTCTCGCTCTCTCGCCGCGCTTATGCTTTCTTGATGAAACGCGTCGTATATATCTACGAAAGACGGAGAGATGAACGAGACTGGACGAGGGCGATTACTTTAAATCGGAACGACGCTCGTGAATGTCTCATTTTGCTTCCGCCACTCGAACGGAAGATGAAATATTCTTGAAGATGAAACTCCGTCTATGTGCGATTGGGCCATTCCGGACGGACGGTGAATTTAAAACCAGAAACGGACTTTCAGAATGAATTGACGCGAAAGACACAGTAATGAAAGGAGCAAGCTTTGAATTAAGAACGAATTTTAGTCAATAACGCCTTAAATTTTATCTGCTGGTCAGCAATACAGCTAGCTCCAGCATTTTATTCCACGCGGACAGACAGTTCGACGTATTTCATGTCGATATAATTTTTATCGAGATTACGGCAGCGATCTTATAATACTGATTTTTATTAACAGCTCCGTTTCAAGAACGGAATTTCGATAAAAAAGAACGGCTAATTTTTCGCTTTGCACCAAAACTGAGCGTATCAGATCCCGAGCAATCTACTTTCTAAAATGTAGTCGCCTCCAGCAGCGTACTCCAGCATATACCACGGTTATTCCCCCTCCCCGCCCCGCTGCCTTCCCTCTGCGAGATATCGTTCGCGAATTTCGTTTCGCAGTCGACTCAGGTGGTCTCGGTCGGACAAGTATTTTAAAACCGCGGCGCGACCCCGACGATCGAGTACCGTGCCCAGTTCGCCGGTGGCTCGTTTGAATTTTAGAACGATAGTGGAAACTCGTGTACCTCGCACGACCTCGTGAATTTAACTTTCCGGCGGAGTGAACGGGTGGGGCCGAGGGTGAGGGTGGGTGGTGTGCCGGGCGCGAATTAATTCACGACCTCCTGACAAACCGTTTTCCGCTGGGTTATACCGCTGGTATCGCGGACGTATACCTTTCCATGTCCCACTGTCGCGCAGTGACTTTCGATATATGCCGGAGGGGAATACCTGTCTTGTTACACCACGCGCGGAAACGGCGCGACGGCGCAAAACTCGAGAGATATTTAGACTCGAACGGTTATGTCCGAGCCGCTCCAATTACGCCACTCGTTTCATCCGGCGACCGTTAAACGTATCTTGAGAGAGGTAGCGAGAAAGAGAGAGAGAGAGAGAGACCCTTCAGCTATATAACGACCGATCACGTCTCGAAAATAATACGTGGTAGTCTCGCCAGTAGGTTGAAACTCTCATTTCTATTGCGATCGGTTTTCCGCGGAGGGAAACGAGGAGGAAACACGCTCGGTGACACACAGCGAACAGACCGTGCCGAGAGACCCGCCGAGAAAGGCGGGAGGAGAAGCGGAGAAAGAGGAAGAGAAGAAGGAGGAGAAGGGAGGACGGTAGAAAAACGACACGGGACCCCCCCAGACGAAAGAAGACGAGCTCGACGGTGACAAGGAACATGAACGATGGGCGCGACGGTGGTGCCGGTGAATTTGAAAATAAAATTTGACGTTTTTATTGAAATCCGAGGACGGAGCACCCGCACACCGCGTCGTGCCGCGTCGTGTCGCCGGCGCATATATACGTGTAATCCCTCGTCGGTGAGAAAGAGAGAGAGGGGAGGAGAGGGGGGGGGAGAAAGCCTCGGGGAGTTTAATAGCGCAGTTACGAATGATGGATCTTAACTCGAACGTAACCGTCCGCCGGATGTAATCCATTAGCGCGCAATTCACTCACTCGCGGAGATAATGGCGCGGTATATATCGAGAATTTCTTCTCGCGTCGATGCGACAAGATGATCGGCTCGCGCCGGGGCGGAGGAGTGCAAAAACGGTGGGAAAAGGTGGTTGGCAGAGAGAAAATCAGGTGCCTGGCCTCTATAATAAACCCTCCCCCTGTCTCCAGTTGGAATTCTATCGCGATGCATATTAAATCCGACGAATTGTCGTGGTAGTATTATAAAGTCGCGCAACTTCGCTCGTTATGAGCGACAAATAAACGGGAGAAACTTCTCCCTTTCGAGTGTCTCTCTCTCTCTCTCTCTCCAACAACATCGCCGATTTCCAACTTCTCGACCCAGTCAGCTCGCCGACGCGACGCGCCGAGAAACGGCGTTTTCGTGATCCCCACGCGCTTCTTCCGCCGCTTGATTTTTCTTCGGAACTGTACGACGAAATCCAGCCATAAACGGACGTTGTTATTTCACGTTGCGTTTAAAACTCGCGCCCGATTCAATCGTTCACGCTTCGCCCTATATATATATACTCGATAAAACGCGGGGGGTGGGGAAGAGAGACCGGGAATCGTGGCACGAAATCGCAGCCCCTGTTTAGCACGTCGGTTCAGGCGCTCGTGTTACGTAGGTGGTAATTGCTTGAGAATCGATTTAGCCGCCTGCACTCCGGCGACGTCGCCTTAACCGATACCGTACGCCGCGAACGATGATATTCCTGTCGATAACAATTTACCCCCTCCGACACGACAGCCCTGAAACACGCGTCTTTCCCCTGAAACCGCCGTGTGAGCTCAAACGAAGGCGATGAAGGCAATGCGCAACGGTATGACGCGATAGCGATCGTATACGACATATTCGATTCGGAAAGACGACGGGCGGCGCCGGATCGTATAAAATAAAAGCAATGCGGACTCGTTTCAAATCCTTTTGTTCAATTTTGCGGATATACCGCGCGCCTCCAAGATCCCGCCCCCCCCCTCCTCTGATCCATATTTTGCATCACCTTGCGCCGCTACATATAATTTACACTTTCCATCACATCCGTGTCGCGGTCGATAACTTTATGCGGCTTGCATAACGTCAGCTCTCGCTGTTCACGTCGCGTTTTAAGTGCCGAAAATATGATGGTAGAGAGAATTTTCGCGTACGCATGTCGCTTGGAAGAAATGAAATGAAACACGCTCGGCGAGCCGTGATACCATTGTTATGCAGTTAAACGACAAGGTAATCCGCGCGACGGCGAACACAAGGAGAACACGGGGAGCGAGACGGATTCTGTGCTTATTCCTATGCGGTTAATGCACCGTGTAACGTAATACAGTTAAAACGAGGTACACGATTAAATTCCTGCTTCGCAAAAATCCCGAAGTGATTTCAATTAATCATCCGTCCCGCTGCGAAATTCCCGCAACGTTCAACGTGACCGTCGCGTCGTCGCCGGCGACGCAAAAATTTACGGAAAACGAGCTGGAACATGACAAACGATCCGTTAACTTCCCGTCCTCGTTTTCTTCACTTGATCGTTCGCCTTCGTGTAGCTGTAAGTGATATATATTCAGGGAAGAAGTGGCGCGGGGTCCGCTGCCGCGCGCGCGGACCCGCCGCAGATCGTTTTCCGCGCGCGCGCGGAAGATAAATAATCTCACGGAAAATGTGTGGCGATATTCGTTTTCGAGTGCCGAGGGCGGCCGCGGAATAATAAGCGGAATATTTTCGTGACACGTAATTTCGTCTGCGAATGCCATCTCGATGTACGATCCGCCGCGTCCCCTCCCCCCGCCCTTCCCTCCTCACCCTGTCCATAGGGAGTTAGCCGGAATCTCGATAACCGCCGTGACCAATCTGCTTGAACCCTGCAGGGCCGGTCAGTGGGTCAATTCCCGCGCAACAATTTCATACATTCCTGTGGCGAATATCTTCTGGCAAAAATCGTTTCCTCGATCGGAGAATATCCCACACGATTATCGGCGGATGAAATTTATCGCTGCTCCTGTTTAAAAGTTGCGTCGTAATAACCTGATTCCGTGATATCCTCTGCAATATCCTTAAAAACGCATGCCTCTGTGCTTTGTACACATCATTGAATTTACCATATTTCATCGCGTACCCGGTAATAAAATAATAATTTTAATTACATCACACACGTACACCTCGTAATCGACCATCCGCGCGGACTCCATTCCATTTACATTGCAAACCCTCTTCTTTGATAAAAATCACGAATATTCTCTTTGCCGATCCCCGTGCACTCGCGTCTGTATGCTTGCTGCTGGTTTCCGCGCGCCATGAATTCATGCAGAAAAAAAAAATGTAATAAAAATCGCGACTTGATTGCATGTGGCCGTTTGGGACACGCGTAGCACCAGCCACCAGCTCGTTACCGCCATTTTTACGATTTTAGGAGAAATGCGTCTGATTGTAGTTTCGTCGAATTACCGAGTTCGTCTTCTTTGATATCGGAACGACGGCATCATTAACCCCTTGGTATTTTTGTGCGGTTTTTTTTTGCAAAATCGCAGATGAACGCGTTTGCCGTCCAAACGCGCGGGGCAAAAACTCGGGATGCAGTACGGAAAGTATTCTCGAATCCGATTGATGCCCGTGAGGTAAAATGTAACTTCGACGCGCGCGCGCGCGGCAAAAAATAAAAAACCGTAAGCCGACTTTGAAAATTTTGGCGTGAGATGCCGGGAGGTAGAAGGGAAGAGAGATATGTTGCTGGAAAAAATGTTTCCTATAGCTGCGCATCACGCGACCGTAAAATGCCCGCCGATAATCCTTTCTTTTCGGCGCTTCGTTCGGCGCGCACGCGAATAAGCCGCCCCCCCCCCCTCCCCCGACTCTCTCGGTGGCGCGAGCTTAAAATTAACTCAATTAAAATCGCGGTGAGCACATACACCTCCGCCACTTCGGTTCTTCCATCCTCGCGCGCAGACACACACACACACACGTGCACACGCGCTAGTGCACGGAACCGCCCGTTTTCCAGCCGGTCCTGGAATTATCGGCGCGGTCTGAGCGCGCTCGGCGCCCATTGATTATACCACCGGCAATTGCCATTACAATCTCCATCCCCCAGTCGTGCCCAATCTCTTCCACCAGCCTCGCGAATGGGCCTCGGTTAGGCCCCGCCATGGTTGTCGACTATATACGCGTATATACCTACAGCGTGGAAATTCAAAACTGTGTACTCTCTTCATCGTGACGGTAACGAGCTGAGCTTCGTTCAACGTACAACTTCTCAATTGTCGTGAATAACGATAGCGGGAGGGGGGAGGGGGGTGCGCGCAAGTAGATCGAAACTTCGACCGCATGAAACGGTAATTAGGGCGGATTTTGTTCTAATTTATTTCACACGGGGATTCGATGGTAAATATCCAGCGAGGAGAAGAAAAACGAGACTCCGCGCGGAGTTAGAAAGGCGGCGTATGCAGGATATTTTCCTGCAGAAATGTAGCGAAATAAATTTATTTTTCGACCTTATACGCGTTTCACATTACTTCTGCAACGACTGCGTATATATATGTATATATTATATATATATATATATATATATATATATATATATATATATACAAAGACATTTGCGTAAGAGGCAGATGCATGGTAACGTCGCAGGCAAATTAAACTCCATATTTGCGGAGGCGGACTGTTACACGTGTACGACATTGCACGCGAAACTAGACTTCCTATTTGCAGAAATGGACGGGCTACTTCGATCTCTAAAGCGCGCGCGGCGTTGTATCTCTAACTACCGGCGCACTCTACGATTACGTTTCGCCTGCGAGCGATGCTTCTCTGAGATACGAGTCCCGCGTGCGCGCGGTGTAACTCCCGATTAGTATCGCCGCACGGTATCGATCTCTCGCGTTACACAGCGTGAGGAGCGTATAATCTACGTGCCGCACACGTACAAAAAATATTGTATCTCTAGCTTTCTCGGGATATCTATTAGCGAAATCAAGCGAAAATAAAAGGTATTTTCGCGACATTGTCTGATCATTTATTAATCTATTACTCATTTGATTTGACGTTTAGTCCAATTATCTCATATATAAATTCGGCATCGTTTGAATATATAATCTGGCGTCACACGTCTGACATGTGGTTATTAATACTTTATTCTTCCGAGCGAAGTCTGCGCGGGATTGAGCTTATAGAATTAATGCCATGAACGAAAATACCTGCGACACACGCGCAAAAGATACGTACTTTTGCCCGGCGCGACGGTAAGTTCCACGCCTCTCCGAGAGAGCAGCTGGAACTCGCAACATCTTTCAAGCGATTAATGAATGTAATGCCTGGTTATGTGATCAAATGAGACGCGTGCTTTGCTCGATAAACGAGATGAAATTTAGCTTCCTTTCAGAACTCCATCATACAGAGGGGCTTTTAGTACCCCTTCGCCTTTCACTGCATCAATCTCATCGTGACGTGATATTCCGATAAAGGATGACTTCATTCTCTGGCACGTCGTGACCGTTAATTGCTTAATTTCGGATTTTTCGTTCGACTTCGTTTCACTTCGCTGATTAAACCCGGTAATGAAATCTATAACAAATAAATGCCCTGTATTTTCGTACCTTCGTCGCGTCCGCATGAAAACCGATTTTGTAGATTGATGAATAATTCCCGTTGAATATCTCTACCTTCCCGAATTCACGTCAATCCGACATGGGATAAAAATATATTGAAATTTATCAATATTAACGTCTTATTCCATTTCCATTTTAGAAAAGTTACATATTCCATGCACTTAAACTAATTAATTCAGAATAGTTTTTTTTAAAATTATGTAGAAGTAATCTATATATTGCACAAAAAATATATCGCTAGTTGTTCAAATTTTTATTAAAGCAAAATAAAGGAAAATTTTTTAATTATTTTTTTAATAAAAATTTCTTTATTTTTAGAAAGGATTTTAACAAAACTTTATTGATCTAAGACGTAAAACCGTATTTATTTTTTTCATCTTTTTTCTGCTAAAAAAAAACAAGGCGAACGTTCCTTGATTGATTTCCAATTTATTTATCGCGGATATGGCCTCTATTTTGACGTCAGCGTGGTCCCAGGTTCAATAAATAATCTTCTCTGCCAAGTTATAGAGGGATTGCCGAGTGATCGGGATGAAGCCTGGATTAAAGAGCAGAGAGAAAATATACCAGGTGTGCCTTCCCTCCCCTTCCCGCGTTCATGGACGCGCAAAAGTCCGGCGAAATATCGCCCCCAGAGTCTCATAGAAATTAAGCTCTCCGGGGTATCGTCGCCCGTCGCGGATCGTCGCAGATCGGATGATGCACGACATGCTATGATCCCCATTTAATTTGCCCGGGATACGCAGCTTTTCGAAGTAAATTGGACTAAATTATCGGCGTTGCCATTAAACGTTACGCGAACATTACCATGCTCGCCGCATCGTCATCCAAATGCGACGTTTAATTGTTATTACGCGTCGGTTGCATTACGCGCAATTTGGAAGAAGGACATTGATCCTTCCTTTAACCGCGGTCGATTAAACCTAAAATATTAATCCCAGCAAACACTAATTAACGTTAATAATTTTTAATTACATTAATATCAATCAGAATTCTCCAACAACGTTACGCGTGTAATTTAATCTTAATTACATTTTTGGATTTTACGAAAGCTATTTGATGAAGCGTTGGGAACGTTGAGATTATTCACATAAAGTGATATAATTACGAAACGCAGATTCGAGCTGTATTTCAAGCAATTCGGTACGAATTCTGATGTATCGCATGTAGAATAATTTACCGTAGTTTACGTAATTCACGTAAATTTATCTCCGCGCCTTTCGCATTATAAAACGTAATTACCGAGTTTGCAAGAACGTATACACTCGATGGGGATATCTAAAATTACGATTTTATAAATAACGAGCGCGAGATTCCAAAGGGAAGGACGCACTTGAAGAAAATGAATTGGAAACGAATAGCAACATCGAGGGAAGCAATTCGCACGCTCTCGCGCATCGACTTTGATGCGGATTTAATTAATCTACGCCCGAAGCTTAGTCCGTGCGCGCGCAGCGTCAAACGAGCTTAACACAAGGGGCTTTCTGCGAGGCGTTTTCCATGCGAAAATCCTACAGTGATATCTCCTCGACGTTCCCTTTCCATTTCCGAGCCTCCTCTCCTAAGGCTGTCTGAAAAGGGAGAAAAAAATGAAAAAAAAAAAAAAAAAAAGAAAAATTAGAAGATAGAGAGATCAAAAAGAGAAGCTGAGCGACCAGGAAACCAGAGCGAAATGCCACGGCGTCGAAAATAAAAGGACGAGACGAGAGGCGTGCGCCAAAATAGAGAAGAATTAAAAAAAAAAAAGGGAAGCGAGAGAAGAGAGCGAGAGACGCTGCGGGCGTCGATTGATTGGCACGCTGACGTGCGTGGCCACGATGGATGACGCTTTATTTTCCACGGGTACACCCCGATTATGGATTGAAAAGCGGCCATAAATCCTCGTGAATACTTTACAGGTACGTTCCGGCAGGTAGGAACGGGGCGGGTAGAGCAGTGGGAGGAGGGGTGGGCAGAAAATTTCATCGCGCGGCATTGCGCCATCACGAGAGAGGAAGGAGATGGCTGAAAAGTAGAAGCGGCAAGGGGGATACGGCCGGATGAGGAAAACGAGGGGGAGGGAAAAAAGGAGAAAGACTCACTCTCTCGATGGGCCAGCCGCTGAGGTGTTGGCGGGAGGATGTTACGGTGGATGCCCCAAAATTGAATTTGCCGGAACGCGCGCGGGGGAACGTTTGATTAAGTGCCTCGCGTCGGGGAACCCCCGTGCGTTATCATACATCCGATAACGCCGTCGGTCTCTCGATTTTTGATCGTTCTCTCTGCCTGGACCCGATCCGCCGCTGCAGGTCGTCTTCTCGCTGTTACTCTCCGGAAAAACGCTTAGGATTCGCTTAACCGACCCTGCCGCGCGCGATCTTTCTTTAACGCGGGATTTCCCTTAATGCGGTACGAAGATCCCGCGGAGATGTCTCGAGGATTTTTGTCGAGGCGCGCGTACATTTGCCGGTGTGCATTTCGACGTGAAAACACCGCAATGGCCCTCGCTAAGCTGCCGACAAGCTGCGAGCGACGACGACGAGAAATTTCCTTACGGATGAATAGACAGGGGGCAATTATATCTCGAATCGGTGCACTTGATTGTACAAATATGTATTCGACGGTAGATTAACGAGCCTGCAGGCTACCGTTTATGGCTTGCCGGTGCTGAGAGATCGCGCGAATCACGAGAGAACTTCTCCCGTTTAAACAATTTTTTTCGATGCTGGAGTCAGTCCCTAGGATCGCTCGTAAAAAAAAAAAAGGAAACTGTACTACGGACCGTGAAATCCGCGTTGAATATTTCACGGTTCGGTAGATATACGCATATTTCTCTTTCTAGCGAATATCGTGCGGCAAACCGGGAGATATTTCGAGGGAGAAAAGGCCGCGTCAGAGAGAGAGTGGCCGGTATACGCTCTCTCGTATACACACATATCGTTAAACGCAGGTCTCGCAGTGTCGAGTAAACTCAACCGGAGATCCTTCAGCCGATATATCGAGTAGCAATATTCCACCTAGTCGCGTATTTCGAAAATATTGAGACACTGACTTTTTTAAATTAATAAAAGGAATCGATGGAACGTCGATATATATGTATATATCCGCGCGATAATGATTACCGAAAATGACCTCGGATCAGGGCAAACAGGAGGCCGGGGCGCTTCACCTAGAATTGTGTAATTTACGAAAAAGAGATGTAAAAGCGATGAAATGAGCGAAGGAGAAGGGAAACGAACAGAAACTAGCGAGGCGGCGTATAGGGGAGCGGGGAGATAAGAGAGGAGATGAGCGAGAGTGCCACCGCCCTTTCGTTGATAAAATGCCGGATACGTTCGACGTATGCGCGTAACTTCGAAAATAATGAAAAAAAGCAAGGGAAATATCCTGGCCGGTTTATCCGACTTCGCTTCGATTTCGCGAAAGCGAATATTCCGGCGAAAAAATATCGCCGGCGCTTAATCCGCGAACGATCATAGCTACACGCCGGGCGTAGCCCGATACCGAGCGCGTATCCCGTTGCAGGTACGCAGCTGAATTTGTTTCCAAATACAAAGAAGCAAAGCAGGGAGGCAAGTGACGGCTAAATGCATAACTCAAGACATAAATATTTTTGATACCCCAAGCGGGATCCAAACACTTGCTGCTTTCGTGAAACCTTAATAAGACTTGCACAACTCGTGCAAGCTACCGAAACTCCCCAAAAGTTACGTTACGCACTTGAATAGTGACATAAAATAACGAAGTTAAACTATCAAATGGAAAACAAATTTCTCAAACTCAAGTCTCAGCTTCACTGATTTGACATTTTTAATTGTATTCTCTGTCTTGTAATTATTCTATAAAATTAAGGTTATTTTTATTTTAGAGTATTTCGTCTGTCTATTATGTTCAGATATTATATTAATTTTTAATGTGCTAAGATAGTTTTTTCTAATATGACAAAAGAAATAATTATAATTAATATTTTATGCAACTATACATATATGCTTAAAAGACGAATATGTATTAATATAATTAAAAAATAGAAATATATATTTTATATTTAATTACATATAAAACAAGCTACATAATTATAATTTATTTTTAAATTTTTATTATCTTATTTTTGCACATTGTCGCTTATTTCATTTTTCTGTTTTTTGAACTGACACTTATAACGAATTTTTCTTTATATTACAGTTCCACCGGAGCAGCCAACCATTTTGGATCGATGGGGCCGCATCTTGAACGGCACAGCTGGCCCTTATGAGGAAGGCGATACACCCTATCTCACGTGTCGCGTCACGGGCGGTAAGCTAGCACAAAATACAGTAATATAATATGTATACGCTGAGAAACGTTTATCTACCCTCGCTAACCGTGTTGCGACACATCTACACTCGTCTGTACGTTCCGGCGAGCCACGTTTACAGGCTTTTCGATTAATTTAAAATTGCTTCTTTTTCAAAAATAAAAAAATTAAAGAAAACAAAAAAAGCAATTAGTTAGTTTTTAAATTACGAGTATTTGAAGATTAAGACGAGTTTGTACGACTGACGATTTGATATATACCTGCCGAAAGGGATAATATACGCGATTCCGGGGAAACCTTCCGAGAATAAATCAGCGAGTTTTCACATCCCCGCACATGCTCCATCTCTTCTCCCTCCCCCACTCTTTTTCTCTTTCTTTTTGACATCATCGGGAATAAAATTCTTCCCCGTCCCATCCCGAAAACTCGCGGACGAAGTAAGATCTCTCCCCTTTTTCCGTCGAGAGTCCCGCCCAGGTCACACGCGGCGCATTTTTGAGAGTCGTCACCCGCGCGACAACCTCACCGCGAAATCGTTTGGGAAACTTCGATCGTGGTCGGAGTCGCTGGTGTGTCGCCGGTTATTAGATCAGCCAACTTTTTATCGGCGACCGTGGCTAAGTGAAAAGTTCAGTGAAACGCGAGGATGGCCGTTCTATCTTTCTCTCTCTCTCTCTCTCTCTCTCTCTCTCTCTCTCTCTCTCTCTCTATCCTCGCAAGCCTCGAGTGCGGGGAGTCCCCGGAGTTACCTAGACTGCGTGGTGGATCGAGCAGTAACGGGGACGACGGAAACTGGAAAGGGATGGAACACAGGGACTGGGGAGCCAACCGAGCGGCGGCGACGGCTCCCCGCTGTTTACTTTAGCAACTGGATCTAAATTTCTGTTTATAACTGTGCGGCAACTTCTTCGGCCGTCTTAAAAGATTATTTCCAACCCTGCCCCTTACTTTCAACCTGGTTGCCGCCTGTCCTCGATGTCCCGTCGTTCTGTCTTACGGAGACAGTTCTTCATGCTCTCGCTGTGATTAAGCACTGCATGCCTCCTGCCTCCCTTTCCCGGGCCCGGAATATGCCGTGGATGAAGCGTCGTTGAAGATCTTAAGTCGCGTCGCGGGAAAATTCGGCAAACTCGAGTCACGCCGAGTGCAGTCTCATTTGCTGTTTGAATATTCATTACTGCTGTCGTGCCTCTCTCTCTCTCTTCCTTTTTACTTGTTGTTATTTAATTGTTTTCATCAAAGCACGACATATATATATACACACTTTTCAGATAAACACCGGATTTATGAAAATGTCAGTGAATTTCATCGAGTTAAAACGCTTAACAAATTAGATTCGTAAATTAATTAAAATCAAAAACTATTATGCACAGTGTCACGTTTACATCACAATTATTCATATCGCAGTTATTATGAACGAAATTTTAATTATATTTTAATTATTCCTTAATTACTTCCAGTTACGTTGATTTAGCTATTCTTTGATTACTTGCAATGTGCTTGTTACGGGCTTAGTTGTCGCAACAACGCCGAATCGTATTTATTTTCACGGAATTGCACAAATATGTTGAACCGATGTAATCTGTCAATGGCAAATTCCTATCGAAAACCGTCCGTCCGTCGGTGAGCAGCGTTATACATCACGATATATTGTCCATCCTTCTCGTTTCGTTAAAAGCGGAAATAAAAAGAGCGAGCAAAAAGAAGGAAGATATTGGTCGGCTTCGTTACCGCGCGAGGAGATGAATCTCGCTATTAGAATCGCTCCTGTTCCCCCCCTCCCGGCCTCGAGCGATCGTATTAGTCATCGTTGCCAAATACAGGCAATGGATAACGGTGGATTCGGTGCCCTTGTTCATCGCGAATCCCGCGTTTCGGCGGATACATATACACACGCACACATACACACACACACACACACACACACACACACACACAACATATATATATATATATATATATGTACATATATCGAAATATACAAAGCCGGGGGAATATTGCCGTATGCAGATTCGATGGGAATTGCATTCACGCTGCGCATCGATCAAACGCATTGCGGCGTATAAATTGAATATCGAGAAGATCGGCTTATCCTTAACAATACATTCGGCGTCGCGGCTCCCCGAAGACTCCACCCGCCGGACGCGAATCCGGCGTTTTAATTTAATTGTAAATAACGCTTACGAAGGAGGACCGAAATCGATCTCGCGCGATCAAGTATCACGGCTGGCGAAGCCGTGGAATATATTTTCTTCTCTCCTTTTTTTCCTCTCCGTCTTCTTTTTCGCTTTTAAATTATTTGAAACTCGTGGCGAATTTTGATCCGATTCATGGCTGCAACGTATGGAGCACGCGAGACGAGAATAATGCGAGCATTAAATGTCAAGCGATCTTTTGCCAGCCGGAGAACAAAGCGCGGATGGCGGCACTCGCGCGAGAAAGAGACAGAGAGAAGGGGAGAGAGGGGGGAGGAGAACCAGGGGAGGTCGTGTTTTTATTTAAAATTAAAAACTCGCTTGTTAAAACGATCGGCCGACGTTCCCGGTTGTAAGTGACAGGCTGACACGTGACATTCCGCTCCGCAGAGAGCCTTTTTTGCGCGAGCGAACGTGCGTAATTCGCGTATAGTTATCAAAACGCCGAAAACAGATATCATAGCGGTACCATAATCAACGAGCGCGTTCACTTACCTCTCCTCTCATAATTACAAACCGCATTTCTATCGAAATTTTATCGAAAATTACAATTCCAGTTGTCCCACCCGCGGCGGGCCGACTGCTGTTCCCGTCGCACGTTATCTTCGCAACACGTAGTTATTCACGTCTATCCGTGCTAGAAAATTGTTCGGGATTTGTACGACACGCGCGTGTGAGATACGCCCCGAACGAATCTAATCTTCATAAAACGAAATGCTGCGCGGCGCCTGTGGAGTCGTCGCGCCGCACGACGCGAAATCTGAAAACGCGGGAGCCGCGCGAATCTCTCTCTCTCTGTCTCTGTTTCTCTCCCCCTCCCCTCCCTCTCTCTCGTCTAATTCAGCCGCTCTCTCGGGGCGCCGTCTTGTAAAAACAACGCCATGTGCCGCGTAATTAAGCGGCGCGCGATGTTAACGTTGATGTAATAAAAATGGGAATTTAATATCGCGCTCATCATTTTCGAGTTTGCCGCCGCGGCACTGTCTAACCGGAGATCGATCGGCAATACCGCCGCTGCGTGTATAAATAAGTTTTCGAGTAAGTCACGCGAATATCTACGCGCAAGCGAACCCGTCCGTCATCAGGAAAATATTAACGCGAGATATTACTCTCGTAAAACGTTGGTTCTTTTAATTTATGAAAGTTAATTAGAAGCAAGTATAGGTACCTTTTAAAGCACCTCTCGCTACAACCTTATCCTCCCATGTACGATGGCGATATCGGAAGGAATCACGTAACAACACGAGCAATTATATACATATTTGTCTCGACCACGCTGTTACACGCGATTTACAAGCAGGCCTTAACCCTCCTCTACCGCGGCGGGCGTATCCGCGTTATCTATAATTTATGACAATGCCGGCGAGAAAATTTTACGACTCCGCCCCGCGTCCGGAATTTATTGCCAATTACTTGACTTCGTGCCTAGAAAAGAATCGAGGGTCCCTCCACGAGAGGACGTGTGTGTATACGCACGTAAAAGGAGCCCTTCTTCACGCCACATTCTCGTCCGCTCGCCGGACGGACGGGAGTAGTCATCCCCTCGGCCCGCATAAATTCTCACATCGCAGGTGATTACCGGTCGACAGCGGCGCTCGAATTTAAGGGTGCGAGAGAGTTTTGCGTCTTCGCGCTCCACCGGCGCTCTAAGATATTCCGGTCACACCTCGAAAACCGTCCGCCGAAGATGAAAAAACGATTATCGCAGGCGCGCGAGGGAACGGCGTCGAAGGCGCGGTTAAAGAATAGCGGTTTGTTCTCGTCGTTCCGTCAATATCACCAGAGAGAGAAAGAAACGCAAGCCGAGGGAAAATAATTTTTCCACCGATGAGACCCGCGGGAGAAACAGCTCTTTGGAATCTGACGTTTCTCGGAACGTCCGTTAATTCCAGCAACTTGGCGACAAGTGCGTGACGAAAATTGAGATATCGAATTTGATTTCCGATTCGGATTGAGGGAGGCGGAAAGCCCTCCTCCTTCTGCGATTTTTTACCGCAGACAATTAAATGCAAATTTTACCTTCAATTTTACACAATTCTCCGCGTGTCTAGCAGGGATATTAATAGACCGTATCGTTTCTGTTTTTGTTATATATACGAATATAATGTAGCCATGTTTCCTTAAATCACAATCTACGACACATTTCTTATCATTGATGTCACTTGGGCATAAATGATAATAGTTGATGACAATAGTTAAAGTAAAGTAGTCCAAGAGGAGAGGAGATGGAAATAATTCGCGTATTGCGTGATAGAGATGATTGCAAATAAATTGCTGCCGACTATTCGCAAAATTCTTTTTTTTTATATATCTGCAAATTGCGCGTAATGATTGGTCGTCAGTTTTCAACTATCGTAGCAATAGACATTCAGTCAGACCGACTGGTTTATTCCCGATATCATTCCCAGTTGCCCGTGTCTCTGTGCGGAACACAAACGAATGTTTCTCTCGCCACACTCTTCTACATTTTTTTTTGTTCGACTATATAACACTGCAAAACACTCTCCCCTATTTCCCCGGAGCGTATGAGCTTGCTGCCCCGTTTATCGAGTACGTAGCCCGGATAAAACGAATACGCATTTATTCTTCCCCCTAATCTCCGCGGTTCGATGCGGCGAGCGTTCGCGAATTTTCTGGAGCCGGATACCAGAAAAGCGTAGCGAATACATGCGAGGCGGTGTCGCTCTCTAATATTGCATAATTAAACATTTAATCAAACTGATTCACCGGCCGCAGGTAATCATAATCCAATTTATACCAATAATTAAATATTTGCCGTTATAGTGGATTGCGTGACGGTAATTCATTCGGAACGAGATGTATCTTAATTGAAACGCGATCTGCAACGGTGGTCAAAAACGCCGCTGTATTTACAGGTTTAATATACAATAGCATTAGCTGCATATACGTTATTTGATGCACGGTCTCCGCTTATTGTCTCGGAAAGTCGAATTTGGAGCACGTTGAGCTGCTGCAGGGGATGGGCCACAGGCGCACGATTGTAAAAATTCATTGCGCTCGCCGCGGTATTGAAATCAAATGCCAGGGGATGATAAGAACGCGCGCCAACAAGAGAGAGCGTCGGCGAAGAAATTTTTTGCTATGCGAAACTGTAGGAAATATTCGTCGGACACCGCGGAGAGAGTTTTTACTGCGGAAATCGATATTGGCCGGCCGGTCGGCCGGGAGAACTATCAGCGCCACGATTCGAATATGATAGCGCACCTCCGTGGGGGGAATCGGAAAACATAATCCAGTTCTGGGAAGGGTTAGGCGGAGGGGGAGGAGGGGGGAGGAGGGGGGCGAGCACACGTAAACCGGAAAACTCGTAAATCGCGAAAGTTCCAATCGAAAATAAGATACGGCGCGATAAATGAAAATACGCGATAACGCTGGTTTCCAGCCTCGTTGGAGATGCAAAACGCAGAAATAAAAAGAACGGGTACAACCGCATTCATTATTATTATTATTATTATTATTATTATTATATGCAGCATTTAAGTGCAGAATCTTCCGTCATGAGGTGCGCGCGGGGAATGAATGGCCAGTCGAAGCCGAGTTCTCGATAAGAAAAAGCCCCCCCCGGCCGTATATAAATGTCGCACATAAACGTCCGCGTAAATGTCGTCGTAAATTTCCTTCGACTCATAATCTCGAATAAAATTTACTACCGACGATGAGCGGCCGCCGCCGTTTACGGCCGTAAGTAATTCGCCGTACGGCGATGGCCGGCTTTCGCGTAATCGGCGAGCGACATAATTGCGCACGAGGTCACGCGGGCTGCCGTGCCCGCGGATGTCTGCGCACGTTACGGGGGAAAATCCAGCGCGATGGAAAATCCAGCATTCAATAATGCAACAGTCGATAAAACCTCCCGGATATCACGGGGAACGACGAAAATATTGATATTGGAGGCGTAATAACTGTAGCTATTGGTTCCGCGCGCGAGCCGAAGACGCAAAAATCTCCCTGCCGTATCGCTGCTTTTATATTTCCGTAATATACTTTTTTCACCGCTCTCTGTCGACAGGAAAAACATTCCTCCGATCTGCAGACTTTTTTGCGAAATATCCCCCCCCCCTTCGTTTTCGGAGCGCGCGCTTTTCCAAATTTTCACTGTCGATCACTGTGATTATACAAACTCAGTGGAGTCTTCATTGTTAAATGTTGATTTCTATACCCTTCATACATTTACGAGAAAAGGTATTTATTGCTGTAAAACCATCGCGCGAAGAGTGGCATATCGCGATCGGTTTTAATCAAACAAGGAGTCTCCTAAATCACGACAAGACATAGCCGGGTCGTGGAGGGTAAAGGCGCTGAGTCTGCCGAGAGAATTCATCCGAGTCCCCGACTCGCAGTAGGTAGGTATTTGCTTTAAGCGGAGTTCGAACCGACGGTAAACTTGTTAGATGCCGACCCCAGGCGCGCTTGTGCGGACTCCGAGTCTTAATCCCGGAAGATATCGTCCGGTATCCGCGGATTAAAATCCGCAGTTTAGTGCCCTCCCTCCGTCGCGTCGCTCCGTCGTGCAGATAGCGACACCGGTTGTCGTCGGATTCGAGGGAAACGAGAGGCGGGGAGGCCGGTTGAGGATGCGCGCCGCGTCGCGTCGCGTCGTTTTGCATCGTCTTGCGTCACCCCCGATTTCGTAGATGGCATGAAGGAGTGAGGAGATGAGGGGTTGGAAGTTGGGACGTTCGAATATAGTCCGAGCGGTTAAAGTCAACGCCAGGGACGCGCCGAGAGATCTTACCTCCCTACCGACCATCACCGTTATTCCGTTCAACCAGCACCAGTCGGTGGTGTGCGACCGACCTCTCGCGCTCGTCCCTAAGTACTCATGCAAACGAGCGGCTGAGCTTACGAATTAAGTGGGACCGCCGCGTGTCGTTATAACGCGCCGTCTGCTCCCTGAAAAATGCTCACCGTCGAATTAAGCGTACAGCACTCCACGGACGAACGGGCTATTCGTTCCTTTTTTTCCCCCTCCCCTCTTTCCGCCCCCTTGGCTTTTTTCCCCAGTTTTTTTCTCTCCTTCTTCCGGGAGTTTCCTTAAGCGGCGAGATTGCGCGATTTGTATAATTAGCGGCGATGAGACCCAACTCTCTCTCTCTTTCTCTCTCTCTCTCGCGCGCGCATGCAACTGCGCTATTATTAACGCAGCGAATAAAACGCGTAAAGCGGATACTCGGTAAAACACACCCTCCTCGTACGTCATATCCCCGTAATAAAATACTCGTTTGTACGAAAACATTTCCAAGTGTTGCTATAAATTTACGGGAAACTTCGGAGGCAGTTTTGAGCGCAAGACAGTTTTGAACAACTGTATTTTTTGTGCGAATGAAGAACTGCGGCTTTTCGGACGGAGGCTATACATATACTGTGTGAATGAGAAATGTAAATTCTCGACAGCATAACTTTCGTCCGAAATTCTTCATTCAAAATCGATCCGAAAACAAATTGTCATTCAAACTGTTTGAAATTTCCCCTCCCTACCATTCCCTCTAAAACATCCAGCAATATTTCGCTTTACAGATTATTGTTATTTGATCGCATATCGAATATACTGGTATTCGGATGAAATTTGTTGGTCGATTAATTCTTTAAACCAAAGAGCTGTGTATTGATGTGTACGTCAAAACATGCACTTTCACATTTTTATTTCGACGCGATTGAAATTTCATGCTCAAATTAATTAAAATTGAAGAATGTCCAACACGCATAGATTACTATAGGAGAGGCGCATTCCGCAAATGCAAGATGTCAGAGAAAGAAAGTTCTTTCTTTCTTAAATTTATTACATTTCCGTCGCGATTCAGGTAAAACCTGATAAACATGATAGAATTAATTTCAAGAGACGGCAATATGGCGTTCGCTAGACGGCGCGCAAGAAAGAGGAACGCAACGGGGGAACGGGAGGGGGAGGGGCGAGAACGATGAGATTCAGAAGCAACGAGACGGTTAAAACGCAATCAGGATTGGCGGGCATCGTGAATAACAATGATACGGAACTAATCTAGGCGAGGGGCCGTTTCCCGCGTCGGGTATGTGCGCCGTGTTTTCCGGCTGAAGATCAGGTTGCAATTTTAAGTGTCGCGTCGATTTTGCATCCTGGACCTGATTAAATTGCGTTTCCGGCCCCGCACGCTACCGTGAATAACAATGAAACGATGGCATTTGAATGGCACATTTTTTCCCGCACTCTCGAGGCTCGGTAGAATTTGTCTCGTCCAGTTTGCCAGTGATTTTTGTCTGATTACTACTGTAGCACTACGCTAGATGTGTGGATCAAAAAAGTTTCCTACAGCGATATTTTGTTCTACACAAAATCAAGAATTATAGTATAATATCTAAAAAAAAATAATTACAGGCAGTCGATATTAAATCTGGAGTACATTCCAGAGACAGATTTATGGTGTTATTAAATTAAATTGCGTTTTTAACCAATCTTTGTTGAAATTTAGAGAATTAACATCTGGCTTAGCCTAATTTATTTGATTGCTTTAATTCGTTAATTTATTGAGCCTCAAACTTTCATATACTGTTAATTTACGCGGACGTCAACATGCGTTATATTGTTTTAAATTGAGATTGTTTTTTTTTTTTAATTGAGATATTTATATGATGAAACAAAATCTTTGTTTATTGTATTTTTTTTCCGTTCTTGATAAAATTTATAAATTCCAATGGAATTTTTCAAATATTTCTTGGGACATATGTGGTCCGCAGCGGTATTGGATGGATTAATGGGAAACACGTATAACGGTTTTCATAAACAAAATAAAATCCATTTTTCACAGTTTTGAAAATTCGAACCTTTCGTGGCCGTCACTTTACCAATACTGCCTCCACACGAATTTCCACAGCTCCCGCTAAAAGTACAGATGATAGACGATGTACTTGCAACGATCCTTTTAGTACTGCTGGTTCAGCTGAAAACATGAGCGGCGTTTATCCAAGTTAAAAAAAAAAAAAGAAAGAATTCTACTTCAACGGCTCATAACTCCGACAATTTTCAGTATTTTCTTCTCGCGGTTTTTGTTTCTCTAAGTAAGTGTTATTACGTAATTTACTGTGTAAATTCTTTTAAAGAATTATGGAAATTTTAATCAAACAAGGATCCAAGAAATTTGCGTTGTCTGAAAAATTACCGGTTTTAGGCATAAACAGTTAGACAATAAAAAGTGCTGCG
This sequence comes from Wasmannia auropunctata, assembly GCF_000956235.1. NCBI lineage: Eukaryota > Metazoa > Arthropoda > Insecta > Hymenoptera > Formicidae > Wasmannia > Wasmannia auropunctata. Next base: position 1,140,436 of record NW_012026987.1, read on the forward strand.
AGTCTTTTATCATTAATTGATAGACTTAATGTTAGCTTAATAAATTTTTAAGATGTGCGTTTGTGAGACATTTTTAGACGCTTGATATGAAAATAGATTTTAACTTATATGACATCTATTATCTATGAAAATCCAGAGAGAGAGAGAGAGAGAGAGAGAGAGAGAGAGAGAGAGAGAGGATTGAATACACATTTTCAATAGGTATGAAACGAGCGAGATTGCGTAGAGCTCCGACACTATTTCCCGTAAGAGGAATTACCTCCGTTCGTATCCGGCATAAGCCACGGTTACTCTCGTTACACGGGTCTCCCTTGATCACATCGTCGGTCCGTGTTCCACAACCCAGGCCAGGTAGCACAAATATTGGCGCGACGTAGCCCGCAAAGATAAAGCTAATATCACGGTAAAATACCGATATCTCCGAGCGTCAAATCAGCACTTTTGCTCCCGATATATTTTGAGTGAAAGTAAAGGTAAAGACAGTCTAATCGAATGCGCATCGCGCACTTACATACATTAATATTTCGGCATCGTCGGAAGGTAATATTAATGTAATATTACAGCACATGTATCTCTCGTCGTTTAAGAGAATTTAATTGAACTTACGATATAAAAAATATCTCACATGAATCGATTTTACCTCTCTTTCTCTTTCTGCTTTTTATCAACGTACATATATACGTCGCGAGATAAAACGCTATTGAAACGTCATCAATAATTCTCTGTTTATTTGTAGAAAATATGAAGCACATTGTTTAAACATTTTAAAGTGATAATAGGCGGAAAGTTGAAAAAACAATTTCGCAGTGAGGGGACGTATGGGCGAGCTGTATAACCGTGTTTACTTTCGCGCACACTTCATTTCGATCTCGAGAGAGAGAGCCCGGATCTCCCGCGGGCCGCCCGTGTAATCTCGTTTTTAATTTTTCAATCACTTTGATCGTTCCCGCCGCATATTCCGGCCCGTTATATAACCCGTATTTATTGGCCCTCGTCTCTATGGTCGGCGCGCGCGCGCACGCGGGGTACACCTATAAACTTGCAGTTATCGAACGCGCGCGCGGCCCCGAGACCCCCGAAGTCTCCTAGTTTTTGTTTGGCATACCGGCAAGCACCGAAAGCACCGGGAGGGTGAAAGAGGGGGAGAGTATCGGCTAATTTAAAAGTTCCCCGGAAAACTCGTCTACCCGCTTAGTAGCCCCGTGCAAAGCTCGTTGCACCGTGTATACGATCTTCGCCGCGAAGCGCACCACGCTGCGTCATCCCTCGCTCGTTTTTCGACTCTGAATGATAGTTACGAGGATAGCTATTGCATGCGGAGAACTCTTGCAGAAGGTAATTAATTCTGGGGAGAGCAACTGCTTGTGAAATTTTTGCGACAGACCGGATTGAATATATTTTGGCAGATAGCGCCAGATATCATAAAATCGTGAAATGAAGTCAATGTTGTCTTGTTTGTTGCAGGTAAGCCGCAGCCGATGGTTAGATGGCTCATAAACGGCCGGGTGAAAGACGAGGAGTACGAAAATAATGCTGGAGACGTAATCGAGAATAGGTACGATATAATTTCTTCGATGATATTCCACCATAAATATCCGAGGGAATTATAAGGGAAATCTTGCCCTAATAATAATAATAATTATCCCTCGCGCATGCTAATTAGATTTATATATCTATTTACCTCCCTCTAATATTGACAGATTAACGCTGCAGCCCATCAGCCGCTCTGACCTCGGCTCTAATTTTACCTGCGAAGCGCGCAACACAGACTTGGTGGATTCGAAGGAAGCATCGATTTCTCTGGACCTCAACCGTAAGCGAATCTAAATATCTCCGTTGCGTGATTTAAATAAAACAGAATTCTTATTCGCGAGGAAGGAACGATATTTTCCACGTGGACGCGATATTTTCGTAGCACATATTGGCGTTTCTCTCGCATCTATAATAGCCAAATACTTTTATTAAAAGCACGGAGGACCAAATGAAAGCGAGGATGAGAAATATAAATTCTTATCACGCGGCCAACAAATCAGAGGTCTTCGCCCCTGAGCCTATCTTGTCTCGCATTAACGATAAAATCTACGAGACACCAAAAGTGGGCCAACATCCTTTGCTCCCTCGCCGCGTTGGGTGAGTCGCCTTTAAGGGAAGATAAGGCGAGATAAGACGAGAAATATATTAAATCCACCCTCCGGTCCCGCCCGTTCCCGGCTCGTGTTCGTCCTCTCCCTTGGCGGGAGAGAAAAGGAGCATGAAAAGTGAGACCTAGCTCCTAGGCTCCTCCGAAATTAGAATTCTTCGTTAACCCGCCTAGGGCGGGTTAAGGGCGAGGTGTAGAATAGGGATAAGGTGACGGTCCTAATTTTCGTACTAAACCGAAAAATTGGCGAGCGGAATCTTATCTCGCGTCGCGCCCTATCCGACGGTCGCGACACGATGGGGAATTTTGTATCGCCGCAGACGGGCCGCGACTGCCATTTTCCGCGCGCGACCCTTTCCCTTCGATCGCTATCGGTCGACGATTAGATTGCCGGTCCCTTGATTCGATTAGACCGTTATCCATCACCGACGTTCTCGTAAGGATTCCATCAGTCTTGCTTCTTTTTACGTGTGTATTATGGCAAGCATGGAATTTCGCCACGGGCGAGAATGTCGTGGACCCGCGCGGGGAGAGACGGTGATCGATATACGTGTCCAATAATCAGGTCCTCCAAAAATCACCGGATTTTTGTCGGAGCTACTAACGAAATTGCAGGCCGGTTATCGATGAGCGAGGAGCCGACCCCATCATAGCGGCGAATAAAAAAATTGCAGATTGAAACGATCAGAGAGAGAGAGGAAATCCCTGATGAAGGAAGAGAAACGAGCCGGGGATCTAAACGATGAACGCTCTTTGATTTTCGTTACTTCAGCAAAGTGCCCGCGCTATCCAATGCGTATTTATTTCGGTCGTTTTATTTTATTTTCCGCGAAATAAAAAAAAAGCTAAAAATCCTGCTTCGAACAAACAGCGTATCCTCTTGCGCTCGGCGCTTCGGGCGCAGCGCGCATCAATCGCGAGATTGCTGCATCGACGGGCGCATCAGAGTGCTTAAACTTGTTAACTTTAAAAGTTGATTAAACTTAGCTGACGTTTTCGGGCTAAGGCCATTGCTTCACTAGTACCGCACTTGTTCACGTTAGATCGCGTCGTATTCTGCATGTTGCATTTATTGTCCTCTCGCGCGTAGTAATATTGTTACTTTATAAATTCATATCCTTACACGAACGTCTGAATGCAGTGCAAATTTTAAATTTAATTGAATATATATATATATAT
>NW_012026987.1:1143774-1175597 GCF_000956235.1 Wasmannia auropunctata
TATATCTAATAGAATCGTTCGATTTTTATATCTACGAATATTTATTTCTACAAAAAATATACCACGTCGTTTCATTAAAATAAATTACTCAATCACGTAAATGGGGTAATAAATATTCAGCGTCCATATAAAGGTAGCGTCAATATGTAAACAATTTACTAGTAATAAGGACGATAATATAAAGATAATGAATAATGAATATCGCGCCACTATTATCGGAGTAAGTGCATCGCAAACAAGCGTACGGAAATCTGTATTCACAGTTTTCATATTTCACGAACGAACGACTCGTATCTAGTCGACACCAACGAATTGGAAACCTGGATTTATTGGCCGTCAGAACGATCGTCACTTCGCGAGTAAAATTTAGGATGGTGCAGTTTTTCAACGTACATACCTACCTACACGCGTATACGTATGTATGCGCGGACGCGAGACTTGACTAAAAGGGAAAATTATCAATAATAGATCCGGGAGCAATCATTGCGAAGGTTGGCTATGCATGAACACTCGATCACCAGCGCGGAGACGAGATATCGCGTAATATATTTATACGACTAAATATTCATTCTTTACGCGAAAATATTTGCCGAATAAATGTTCGTTAAATGCGTCCGCTCGGACACCGTGGAAAATATTTGTTTAACTTACGCAATTGTTTCCGCGTTGCGCGCGCGACCGATGCGACGCGAAATACCGAGGCTTCGTCCGCAAGTGAAGGGTGACTGCAGGTCGGCAATTTATCATTTTATAACGCGAGATCCATTTCAGCGATTTGACGCGAGCGTAGCTAGAGCTCTCATATTTTGTCGGTCATTTTTAATTTCTTAAAACAGGGCACAAAGTTTTCGTTAAAAATAAAAAATATCGAGTTTTTCGTTACGTATTATTACGATTAGAAAGCTTTAAGTCTAACCAGGACAGCTCTTACATATATATATATATATTAATATTTCAAATTTATTTGAATCGAGATTGCAAAATATTTATTAGAGAATTTTTAAAAAGATCGCTTTTATTAAAAAACAAATTCCTGACGAATCGTCCAAGGAAATGAAGAAATTATGTATAATATGCGCGTTAATATCACAGAGTGGAATAATTAATTTAATTAATATTTAACATTTTTAAAATAATTAATTAAATTGGCTCGTAATTAAATATTGATAATTTCAGCATTTTATTTTATCAGAGTACTTTTATCGAAGTTTTGCTTTAATTTTTGCATATATTATATTAATTTTATTATATTTTTAAAATTATTTCGATCAGATTTCACCAAGCAGCAGAATACGCTGGCGAAGTCCGGCGAAGAGAATTTAATACTTGAACGTGACGTAAGCTGGACGGCGCCCTCGAAGTTTATGTCACTTTTGTTTTAGTGAAACCTCTGTCCGTGATCATAAGAAGACCGGGTAGAAAGGGAATCGGCAACGAGTCTCTCCTAGCGGGGAAGCGATACGACATGGAGTGCGAGACCACTGGTTCAAGGCCACCCGCGGTGATAACCTGGTACAAGGGCCGAAGAAGACAGCTGAAGCACACGACGGTAAGGAAGAAAAATAAGAAGTATAACACGGTGGGGGGGTTGCGCGGATCCTCGACCTAGAAGTAGCTGCTCCTTATCCTCCTTCTTGCCGTGGCTTATATACCACGGGTATATCCCGTATCTTTTGTCCCAACGGCACAAAAGCCGCTTTTTTTTTCTCCCCGCGCTTTCTTCCGCGGCTCGTCACTTCCATTTTTGTTCCGGCACTTTCGCGAAACACTATAAAAGGTGTATGGGGTGTACCGCCGGATCTCGCGCGCGGCTAATCCCAGAGGCACGAACTTTCGCCTCGACCGCGATTTGCTTCGATTAATCAGGAGCTATTTGCTAATACGTTGTTTTAACGCGATTCGATTCGCACGTAATACCCATGGCTCACGGAGGCATGTAATTAACGGGTAAAGCTGCTTATTATCCTCCAGTCGGAGGGATCCCCTTCCCGTTAATTAATCGCCGTCGCTGACTCTAGGAGTTTAAAAAAGACCGGGCGCAAAGATAACGCGATAACGCGTTGTCTGGCTCAATTTCGGTTGTTTCAAACTTTCATTTATAAAGCTTAGGAACTTTGCCAGGTTGTATTTTCTCGTAAATTTCGTGAATGCGTATATATGTACAGACGCGCCCGTGGAGAGTTCTCACGCGCTGGAAGGCCTTTCGAATCGGACATCGCACGAGTTGAATTTTTATTATTCACTCATTGTTTTTGCACTCGGCATTAAAAAAAATAAAATTCTGATGCTCGAGATAAGCAATGCAAATGAAAATTCTTTGCTGAAAACCGAGGAATTGCGTCGTTCGTGCACAGCAATAGTTTGAATATCACTATCTCGACACGTTTGAAGGAGAATACTTGTCGGAGGTATTTTACCTACGGAAAGTCTATTGTTCGAGTAAGAGTCCCTCCGATATGCAGAATAGTTAAGGCCACTCTCGTTTGTGGCAATTTTTCCTCGAAATTGCCACTTGTTCGCGCCAATTAGCTTTGCATTTGTATCGGATTTGATAACGACGCTATTGATACTCGAAAAAATCTTCGACGAAGACGGGATTCTTCAGATAATACGTCAAGATACATTTCAATATCTGCCACGGCGTGAGATCGCGCGATCGAGTCAATTTTCCCAGCGATACTCTCCGAGAATTACGTGCCGCTTTCAAGTTTGTTAAGAACGAGACATTGAGCTGACGCCGATGATGGCGCGAATGCGAGAAGGGACGCGAGGTTAAAAGGTCGAAACGCCCCGGGGAACCGATAACTACACCCCACGATAGTGAATTTCTCCCCCGAGAGAGATTCTCGCGAGAGGAGCGCAGTCATAAAGGGCCGGGTGGGTCGGGACAAAGAAGGAAGACGGGAAGGTGAAAGAAAGGGAGAGAAAGACAGTTGGAGAAAAGGCGATGGCGAAGGAAAAGGAGAAGAGACCCAGGAACAAATAAAGAAGCGGTACTCTGCCCAAACGGATTGGATTCGCCCGAGCTCGGAGTCACATCCGATTGTGATAGCGGGTTGAAAGCGAGTCGAAAGGGAGGTTGAAAGCGACGGTAGCGTTCGACGCGTTGGTGGAGGTGGTTGGCGATGGTGGCGGCGGCGGCGGCGGCGGCGAGACCGTGGCAGTGGTGGTGGTGGTGGTGGTGATGGTGGTTGTAGTGGCGGAGATCGGAGCTTTCGAGACGCGCCGATTGAATTAAGCAGCCACACCTGTCGACTCCAGATATTTTCATTGGCGGCATGCTAATTGCCAATTAAGCTATACCGATTCAGCCGATCTCGGCCCGAACATCCACTTTACATTTACGTCTCTCTTCTACGAGCGGCCGCGCCGAGACCGCTATCGAGAAGGGGGCGATGTCTACTCCACCGCGTTTAACCAAACGAACGACGGCGAGAGAAGCAAGTTGCGGAGAGCACGCGAACGCGCCACGGGCACCACGAGAAACATTAATCTATCGCGCACGTTGCATGACAATGCTGCTATAAATATAAAAATAAATCTAGGGTATTATGGTTCCACGTTCTCTCCAATAGCTCTTTATTTTTTAATTTACTTACCTATTTATTTTAACGAGATTAATCTTTTTGAAAAGAGATGAAAAAACATATGCAAGCAGCTGGACATTATTTATGTATTAAAAAAAGAACACGTGAAATGGAGTAACTTAATTATGGTAATTACAGAAATAAAATTGCACAAATAATATACTTAATCGTAGTTGTAGCTCAAGTAATAAACTATCACGATAAAGAAGCTAAAAATTACATAAGAGAGTGTCTAAATTTATGCAGGGAATCGAAAAAATCGACATCAGCGTTCAAAATTATTAATTCCGATGATAAGATCCATGCTAGATAGCTTAGTTTTAAATTTTTATAAGGACGAGAAAGAACGAAATATAACACGATTTTTTTTATTTTAACAATAAGTATGATTGCTGTATTTAAAAAACAGTCGGAGTTGACATTCCTATGCGTTTTTTCTTCCCTGTGAGAAGGAAATATTGATCTTTCAGGGAGTGGCATCAGAAACTCCCTTCGGCGCTGTAACTGCGAGTTGCATAATACTTGTCAAAATGTTACGATACTAAAAGCCCTTTCCGCTAGACGCGATCGTTACGAGAGCGGACGCACAGTGCGAAAATCCGCGTCCGGGCCGGTGGGAATATTCGACATTATCCGATAATGTATGTATCGTCAAGAGCACATTACTGCTCCTGGCTTCCTGGAGTGTCTGCTAAACTATATCCGAACGGAGCAGGGGCAAGGAACCTGGCCTGCAGGGAATCGCCATTTATTAATCACGGCGTAATGAATGAAACGCCAAATCGATGGGATAGATATGTCACGTATAATTATGAAAATTAAGTTGCCTCCGTAAATCGCTGTTTTAGCTTCAATTGCATATTACGTATATATATATATATATATATATATATATATATATATGTATATATATGTATGTATATATATAAATATATATATATAGCGTCGGTATACATTAAGTAATAATTAATAATCTCGCATCGATGTGATAATGAGATTGGAATTTTCGGGGATTCATATTTAATATTAAATCACATTGCCTCGACCGGTTTTGAATTTCCAAGTCCATAAAGTTATGATATTATACATACGATGTCGATTCTATTGACATATCTTTTAGAATGTGAAACGTGGTAGGATATAGGTCAGTCCATTCATCTCAACTTATTTCATCTCGCTTATATCAAAACGTAATAAAAACATATCTAGCATTTCATTTTAAAATGTTAAATATGAAGGTGTTCTTGATATTTTAAACATGAGACGCAAAATTCACGCAAAAAAAATTACGTAAAATTTCTTGATTATGTAATTGGAATGAAAAATTTGCGCGATTTATCAAATTGATATCAAAAATATGAAATAAAAAGGGATAAAATCAAATTATTATAAGACAATCTCGATTTAAACAAAGCAACAGATATATTCGCGCCCTTTATATTTTTATATTTAATTTTCATTACTGTGCACTTTTTTCGCTCTTGTTTTATTCAAGAATATTTTATGGATATGCGAATAATAATCGTTCCCGATTTTCTCAATACGGTTTCTCGCGAGTAACGTCGCCAAAGTTCGTCGTACTCGCGTTTAGTCTCGAAATGGAAGTACCTCGGTCACGTCGAACGTTCTATAGAACTTCACTAGCCAATGCCAGGACGGCTCGAATCGTGATAGTTAGATACGCACGGCCCTGGGGGGGCCCCTGGCATTATCGATAATCTGGAATCGGAGCTGTAACTTCCGCGCGGCGTTGGCTCGCGAACACGCCAACGCCGCCGCACTTTGGAGCCGGCGTTGTCTCCGGCGCCGTTGACGTGCGGCCCTAATTAATTTCACGTAGTTCATTAACGAACCCCGGCCGCAATGCTTAACGACGTTTTGGCGTTTCCGCGTATCAGGAGCTCCGGTGCATATTCCCAGAGCGGGCGAAAACTCCGTTATACTCGCTGATTAGCGGTGCAAACGATTGCTGCGTGCATCGCGTACGTTTCAAATTAGACACGACGTTGTGTGACAACAGTAGGGTAAGAAATGGATCTAGAAATTGACTATCATTCATGTATGACAATCTGTTTTATTTCCTGTAAAAATATGATAGAGCTACATACATAACAAATTAATATTAAATTAATTAATGAAATAATTATATATAACATATTATGTATATGAATTTCTGTCGCTGAATTAGATTGATTTATACCATCTATTTAAAAAAAATTTAAGACATATTATAAGGCAAACAAAGACAAAGGAAAGTTATATAATTCAACGATGAAGCATCGTTATGCCTTAAATCTTGGAAATCTTGATGAATAACACAGCTGGTGTCCTCTTCCCTGCATTCTTAGTATCATCCGTCCTGGTAACATCGATCTTCTTTGTTTAAACATAAGTCTACATACAGTAACCGAAATTAACAATTAAGCATTGTTGATGAAATAAAATGACGTGTATGGAAAATAGTTATACCGCTTCGGTAAAATTAATTATACCAGATTGAATAAACCAAACGAAATTGATTATATCAGATTAAATTGGGTATACATTATTAAGTTATTGATTGTGTTTCGGCAAAAATTTTTACACGGTCATAAACATATTGTTAAAATTATTCCAATATCCTATTTTATTATTTTTTGATTGTTTTTAAAGATATATGTTTACAAGCCTGCGGCTTGTAAATAATTAAAGTTTCAACGCCTTTCGAACGCCTTGTTTTGATAAAACACTAAAAATCTCAAAACAGTGGTTTTTGTGCTTATCTATTATTCTATCGCAAGTATATTGTACCTTCGTCCCGGTTTTTCGATTATCCCCTTCTGTACACGCGGCGAACGGCACTCGTTTTTCCTCGGTAAATGAAAAATAAGCGAAATCCCTGATCGGAATCCGCGCTGCTTAGGAAAGATTCTCGCCACGTCGGCAGGACTTGGAGCTTTTTCGAGCGTCCGAGAACCAGCGAGGACGAATTCCCGACAGATGTTACCACGGTTGCTTACGGCCCGCCCCTGCGGAACCTAATATAACCGAAATTAACCATGGCAAGCGGCGCGTCGAATCAGATTTTTCCTGTCCTTTTTCCACCGTTACGCTTTTCCCATCTTACGCCACCGGAATTATATCGTACGAGAACATTTCGAAACGCGTTCTCTCTCTTCCCGAGATTATTATTTTTTTTTTAAATTATACTTGTCTATCTCTCTTCCTTTCTGTCTCTCTCTTTTTCTCTGACCGGGGATGCGAAACAGTGAGCGCGGCTAAAGTTGCGCGTGCTGCACTCTTTAATCCCTCCGTTGCTGGCGTCCATTCTAATGGAATACGCATTCAATTTTGCTGAAATTTATAACATGTATTTTCGAAAAGGGAAGAGTAATTTAATTTCCATAATTTCCATATTTTATACTTTTAGTTGTAACTCATATTATTACGTTACATGTATCTATAGACAGTGAGTCATGAAAGAACAAACTTTCTTTAAATACAACTCGCATTTTGTTTGCTCCTGTAATATTCTACATTTGTCTTATGTGGTCTCTTCTTTTCTTTTCTCTCTCTCTCTCTCTCTCTCTCTCTCTCTCACGACGTTCTGTATCAAATTCCCAATGCACATATGAACTCTGCCACTAAAATTTCTTTCATCTTTCGTTCACTTTTTGATCGAGGCGTACGAATGGATTCGCAAATAGCACCGATGTATATCAGCATAGTCTAACATATAAATTTTTAATAACAACCACTACACGTCAAGAATAAAAAAAAACGTCCAGGAAAAATCTAATTCTGCTTTTCTTCTTGTTTCACTCTCTTATTTATGTTTCCTCTGGCACGTGCGTTTTTCCGGCGCCGGTGTCTGTCAATGTTGGTACTCGGTACACTCGTATCTTGGGGATGTATTTCTCCAGCTGTATCTTTATACTCTTAAAGTCACGTACTTAGAAAAAAATCTAATAAGATTATTTTTTAATATGATCTTGTTTATTATAAAATCTATTAAATTAAATACATTCTTTTTATTTTGTGTATTTGATTTTATATTTTGTTCGTTATATATAGTCAGAGATTTCTAAAATAAAGTGTTTCTTTTTTTACATATTCAATTGATCGAAATAGAAGAAAAGAGTTTATTATGTAATTATTATGTAACTAAAAAGTATTATTTGAGATAAAATGTAGATTGGAGACACATTACATGGAATATTTTCATTATTATTAATAACTGTAACATCGCAGTATTACGTAACGTCGTAAAGAGCTAAGATATGGAGCAGCTAAAACAGAAAGATAGATAACACATAGATGTGAGGGACATAGAGAAGATAAACCAGTAATCAGTATTTATCGACATTCCTGGCAGTATTATGTATTCATGGAGTTAAATTTGGCCTACATAGTTGTATGATTAGCATAATGATTAAAGTGCGAAGCGACTGACAATTGGGAGGCAGAATGGCGATTTCCTCCTCTGTTGGGTTTTGTGAAACCTAACCGTTATAAACTCTAGGTTAACACAAATAACAGAGATTCTGGAGACAAGTTTGATAAGAGCGAGGACAATGAATTGAATGCAAATGTATACACTCAGACTCTGTGAGTGGAAAATTAAATATTAGCATGGAGGTATTATCGAGTAATGATTATAACAATAATTGGTCGTAGAAATATCAAGTTATTTTTCAAGATTCTAACTAGAAATCAATTTTTAAAAATTACTGAAGTAGCTATTTCTTAAATTGTTCTGATATAACACTTTAATCTTTTTCTCAAAGATTGTATATACATTATTGTATCCTATATACATTAATATATTAATATTATTTTTTTAATATATTAAAAAATTATACACGGAGAGAATTTCCTTTTAAAATTTATTCTGAAAATCATGTTAATCGTGGGACAACATAGTATTTTGACAAATTTTACTGTGCGCTACAACAAATTTGTTGTAGTATATATTTAAAAAAATAGTGAAAATCACATAAAATTCTTCCAAATATTATGCTGTTCTACGATTAACATGATTTTCCGGGTAAATTTTAAAATAAAATTCTCTCCGTGTATAGAAATAAAAAATATATATGTATAATTATTTATATGTAATTCTCTATTTTTTATATATACTATAAGAGAAGCATTGAAATATAGAATTATTTTTGTTTTCAATGTTTAAGAGCTAATTTTGCCGAAATATTAATTTATTTATGTTGTTGATTAAAGCGCTTCGCCTGTGTGTGTCGGCGCACTCGCTTCCACGTCACGTCGTCGTGCGAGATTTGAATGACTTTTCGTCGTGAGAGATTGCGAGCTACGAAACGCGTTTTCAAGAGATCGAAGCTCGACTCTGCCGGCATACCTAGTTCCTTAACAGAATATAGCAGTTGGCAACTAGGACTTTCGTCTGACGCGAAAGCGCACACACTCCATACTACTGAACGCGCGTGCTAATTCACTTCCACGTCTTCGTCTTCCTCGATGAGCTTCCTCATCATACTATACGATACGTGCTCCGCCCTCAATCGTTTCAATTCGCTATTTGTATTGACTTACATAAGCAAACAAAAGGTTTTGCAAGCATATGCTAACGATAAGAGATATGCAATAATAAGTAGCCGGTTAAGAATATCCTTGGATAATCTCAAATCTTTTATCTCTTTTATTACTATTTTAATAAATAGGGTAATATCCTTGGATAATCTTAAATCTTTTATCTCTTTTATTATTATTTAATAAGTAAGGTAAAATAAGATCGAAAAACAAGATTTTAACATATAATTAATCGTTTAACATATAATATTCCCATTAAATGGTATTATTTGAAAAATTTTTATTCATTTACAACTTACAAGCGTGAAATACTTAAACGATATTTATAGGCGTATATCGCGAGGCGCCGCGGTTTCCGCGCGATTTACTATACGTAGCGAATAAATCGGCGTGATAGATAAAAGAGATAATTTCACTGAATTTCCTGGATGGTTCGCAGGAGGAAAGATCCGAGAATCGAACCGTGAGCACGGTGGAGTTCGAACCGGGTGTGGAGGATCATGGGAAATCTATCACCTGCCGAGCGGAGAATCCAAACGTGACCGGACTCTTCGTCGAGAAGTCCTGGAAGATCGACGTCGTATGTGAGTACACATTACATTTTTCCTTAACGTTCCAATTTCTCGCGGAAGCGTAAACTCGTTCACGACCGACAGATCGCGAAACTGATCGCGGTAAATCGAATACGACACCATGACGAATGATACTTCACAGCGTTTGTCGAATCTCTCTTTCTCTCCCTGTCTTTCTGCCTCCCTCTTCCCCCTCCTTCCTCTCCTCCACTCATCTCGTTCTCTTTCTGCTCGTTCCACGGTCATACATCCCACGCACGTGTCGTAAAAATAAAAAAAAGAAGAAAAAGAAAATGAAGAAGTCGCCCGACAACCACTCGACATCTACGATCTCATCTTCATTCGGGTCCCGAATCGGCCGATTTTATGAGCCTCTTCATTCCGCGCACACCCAAAACGCACGCCCTCCCCATCCCCCGACTTCACGCATCATTTCCTTTTCGCATCCCACGCGCTCTCTGTTCCCCCCCCTTTTTTTTACAACCGCCAATAAAAAGACCTCCGCGAGATTTTCTACAAATTGTTGTCAAAAAATTCGACGACGCCGAATCGAAATCGCTCTCAGTTCCGATTGTCAAACTAATCACTATAAAACCTAGGCATAATTTTTATGTTTTATGTCTCTATACTTCCGTTCATTGACAATCAAAAGTAGCTTCCATTAGACTCTCCCTTTCATTACCCAATGCAATTTCTGTTTCCTTTTATACAGCAGGCAATGCTACAGACATTGTGAGACCTCGATATTCCTTATAATTTTTTAGATCCATGAGTCTTTAGACCTTAAAGATATTAAACACGTCCTCAGTTTTGATGAATACGTCGCTTGATATAAGTTGTCATGTATAGTCTTTTTTTTCCAGTATCGAGCGGTCTCGTCTTGTTTTTTGTGCGATACTCACTCTTCCTCTTTCTCTCTCCCTTTCCCCCTCTCTCTCACTCTTTTCCTCTCTTTGTCTCTCTTTTTATCTCATTTATTGCAAATGGTTATAAGCGCGCGATATAGGAATGTTATATGTATACGTTCGCGCGCGTAACACGCGTCCGGTTTACCGAGCGCCCGTGAAATTTATCACGCTCATCCGACCTCGTAAACTTTACGTTCGACTTGTCGAGAGAGTTACGGCACGCTTCTCAGTGCATATTAAAACAACAACGGATGACAACACAACCGGAAGGAGGAGAAGGGCGCATCTCGCGTCCCATCCAGCGCGTCGTCCATTCTCCAAATGAGTCGCGGTCGGAGTTATCGTTCTAGAAATCTTCAACGCCAACGTTCACCATATTTTATATTCGACGGCGCCGGAAAATGATCGCGTTTATACTGGTAGGCTGGGCAAATTCTACCTGGCGCGGCCACCATTTTCTCGCGGGATTATTATACGGCGTCCCGTTTAAAGTTTCTCCGTCACACTTGCGCCGCGCGATATAACGCGTGGACAACGATTATAAATTTCGCAGCAGCTCGTAAAAACTGCGTCGGAAGAAATAATAATGACGCTTTTATTGCCGCACGCTGTCACGTGGGCGTAAAAGCAGACTTCACACACACACACACACATCGCACGCATGCACGGAGAGACTCGGGGTTTTTAAAAGTCGCGAACAAACCGCTGATACTCGTGGTAATTAAACAAGTTAAAGACGCCAATCATCGGCGGTTTTTAATCTTGAAAGTTTTCGTGCCATGCACAATCGTCATCGTGCCGTCTTTAATCTATCGCCACACAGCGAAATCTTTCGCAGCATCTGTAATAATGTTGTGTCTATGTAAGTTATATAATATAGCGTTTCTTATAAAATTATATTCGATCTATTGTGAAAATGGTCGAAGAAATAATAGAAATAAAGAATTCTATGCAACAGTGAATCCACTCTAATCTTACAATTAGTCTAATCCATTCTCTTGAAATACTCGAAGAAGTTAATCGATATCGAATTATCTTGAATAATTATCCGAATCTATAATTAATCTAAATTTCGTCCTCTCAGCCCTTTTTACTTATACGCTCACTTTTCCCGAGTCGTTTGAAAATTGGGTTAGCAAATTGGGTTGGAAAATTGGGGTACCGATGCAATAAATCGAATGCTCTTTAAAGGAACGCTTGCAGTATCGTGACATAAATTTATATCCACGAACATCGACGCAGAGGTAATCCTTGATAGAATAGAGGCCGCTCCCTTACGGGTGCTACGGGATGCCGTATATCACCGTATGTTCATTTTAATTGTGTAACACGTATAAATAACGGGGGAGAAAAAGTGTGACGCGGGCGCGAGAAGATTCGCGTGCCGCCTCAGATATTTTTTTCAATTTTGCGGAGGGAGCGCCCACGCGCGTTACTTCGGCGGCACATAAATTTCTCGATTCTGTTATACGGTTTATCGTTCGTTCTCATCTGTCCGGTTGCGTCCGTTGCACCTGTACGTCGAGCGGAAATATAGCGACCCGGGCGCGACGAGCGACCGGGAAAATACATAAGGAGCGCGACGAACGGGTATTCGCGTAACGGGAAAAACTGCAGAATACGGGAAACGGTGTCATGTCACGTATTCGATTACGGTGACCGTTTTCCTACGGAGTCCGGATTCGGAATTACACCATCTCGGAGAGAGAGAGAGACAGTCCGGGTGCTCTGTGGCGCAGTCGACCCCTCGTCTTCGCCGTCACTGTCGCCTGCGACAGACAATGGGATGGAGAAGATTGAGCTTCCGGTAATTCCTTCCAATCTCTCTCTCTCTCTCTCTTTCTCTCTCTCTAATATTAACGAACCTTGCCGTAATTCATAAGAAGAAACGAGCTACGAAATGGTAAATCAGCACCGCGGTTAAGTTCGGAAGGACAGACAGTATGACCGCGGGATAAACCCTCGCGATTGGACCAATTAATATCTCCCGGAAGTACATCTGATCCTGGAAAAAAATCGGGTTGACTCGGAGGACGAGGAATTCATTGCGATGAGCGATAAGGTTCCGCGAGCAGATACATCCGCAAAAAGTAAACTAAAAAGAAAAGAATTGGAAGGACCTTGGTATGGTTAACTAATGTTAACTATGTGCACGGTAAATGCCAGATACGAGGAGCAAATAAAGGGCTTGATTGCTGGCAGTTATCCGCGACCTGTGAGCCGCGGGGTGAACATCTACGAGCTACCACGGGAACGGGCGCGAGATATTATTGAGAGTCTCACGGGGAAGGAAAAATATCGGAGCTAATGGAGAGAGAGGTTGAAGATTATGCCTGACGTACGTAGGTTTACAGAAATCGAGATGTGTATGTGTGTGCGCGCGTCTCGGTAATGAAAACAGCGATTTACTTCGTTTTTATCGCTTATATTTACAATATTATATATATTGTAGAACAAAATATAAGAATGAGCGAAGCATAACATTAGAGTCTTATCCCTTCATTCCTTTTTATCTTCCTCTTTATGCTAATGTCAATGCCAGTCAGTATTTATATATATATATATATATATATATATATATCCAAAAATTAATATTGATAAACAGAGAAAGAGAGATTGATGTAGCAAAATACGTACGCAAATAAATCGTCTTGAAATATTTCTTGTTAATGCATACAGCATAAAAAGGTTTTGATATTTTGCTCTTGCAGATCCGCCGATAGTATCGTTAAACCTCGGATCGACCTTAAGCCCGGAGGACATTAAAGAAGGGGATGACGTGTACTTCGAGTGCCACATTAGAGCCAACCCACCCTGGAACAAGCTCATCTGGATACACGACGTAAGAATTCTTAAATATATCCTCGTATATACCGCTTTTTTATGATATCGGCGGCGATTCCGAAAATACGGCACCACGTAAATTTTACGCAGCACTCGCGTATAGAAAGAATTTTCACGGTTTCGTCGATATGCGTGACCCGCTCCCCGTCCCGCTTCGTAACTTCGAACACTGTAGAAGTAGAACTTTAAATCCTTTATTTGCATAATATATGAGCTACCGCGTAACGATATTGACGCGTGAAGAGAAGCCTCCAACACGACGTCACGTCGATACAGGCCTATTTTCATGACGGAGCTCTGTATCGTGAATTTTATATCCTTAAACTTGCGGCAAGTAGAAGCAGTATAGACAATATAAGCAAAAAATTTCACAAACAATTGTTGATTGAATTTTTAATGATGCTCTCATTGCATCATCAATAATTTACTTTAAGCATCCGCCAGCACTCTTCTCGAGGAAAATTTCTAATTTCTCTGATATAATTATAAACATGTGCATTTTGCGATCGGAGTTATGCAATTTTAAACGATGTCACTTTTAAAGCTGCAGCGTCGAGAAGCTATATCGAGCCAGATTGAACGCCGTATACATGGTTTATCTCGCATTCGTGACGTTGTCGCATCTCGGGGAATAAAAGGCGCGCAACGAGCGTAAAACGGGTATCAAAGCGTAACCAACGTTAGTCGGTCCCAGCTCATACGGGAGATAGTTGCCTCGGGAGACCGCCTGCCTGCTTATTCTAGGCAGCGCTACTTGAATTTCGAAACGCAGCCTCCACCGTCGCCGCCGCTGCCGCCGCCCCCGCCGCCGCGTTGCGCATTGTGTATACACCTACCGGCGGTGCGGCAATTGCAGCGGAGACGGAAGTTAAAGGAACCCTCCCAAGGCGTACCCGGGACTATCAGCGGGACAAACTTTGGCCTGTGTGTATCGGTGGCAGCCGCGGAAGCGCACCTCCTGAATTCTAATCGGCCCGATCGCTGCGGCTATACGCGGCCCCCAGAATCGCGCGGCACGCGATCAGCGAATAGCCTGTACGTTAATTTTTCGCCGTCCCTCGATAATCCCCCTGCAAGTCTGCCATAATGACACGGAACGTCGAGGACGGGTCGAGACACGAGCGACATTCTTGAAATATACTCGTGTATAACTCGAATTACATCTTAATAAAGTTCAATTCCATGGACGTAGTTTAAATTACGAGGTCGCGCGATTACGAATTTCTGTGCGCGTTAATTTCCAACATTGGGAACATTGGAGCTCCCCGATAACTGCTTCTCTAACTCTCTCTCTTTCTCGATAAGAACAACCTTTCTATCGTTTGAGCGCAAACTTTATGAAACTTATTATTTCGTTGCATGTTAACGACGACAAAAAAATTTTGATAAAATTTACAGACGTAGTTCAAGTTGCGAAATGACGCGATTATAAATGATCGTCCCGTTACTTTTATCGGGCTCATCCCGATAACTCTATCGTAAATAATATAATACGGTAAAAAGACAGCTTGACGTACATCTTTCAATCTCGCTCAAATAATTCCACAAACTTTATGACTAATAACTAATCTTATATACACAATCAATATATTTCCAGAAGTATATATACGCTATATACTTCGAACTACCGCAATTTCTCACAATCTTTTCCCTTCTCGCTCGTCTCAAAGTATTCGATGCTTTAACGTACGTTTTTCTTAAAACTCATAAGTTCATAATTTTGTTTACAAGCTTAAACGGGAGATCCGCTGTGTTCTCGAGCATTCAAAGCCGGGGCGCGCCCTCTTCCTCCCCCTTTCAGCCCTCCCCCGCGGATCTTAATGCATTAATCCAACGGCCATAACACCTGGCGGAAGATTGCGGTGCACACGTATATATACGCCATAATTATATTACCATCGGCTACGCTAGCCAGGAATCCCGCAGGAGCGCGCGGCGCGGTGTACATTAGCTTTCCTCCCGGTCTTTTCCGGGATCAGCCTGGGGCCTCATATCCCTCCCGTGCTCCGTCGTTCGCTTTAACCCGGCTCATCCTCCGCCGCCCCGTCGCTCCGTTCCCCTCTTCCCTTCCTCTTTCGCTTCCCTCTTTTCGTTTCGTCGCGCGGCGACCTTTCGCCGGATATACGTCGCGAAGGGCTGCAGGAAACGGGCTAACGGTGGGCGGCGAGCAGCTGCTACCGCGTAAGAGATTTCCCTCGAAATTGCATCTTAAAAATATGATCCGACTTCATTCCGGAGGGAGAGCGCACCCGACTATCGCACTGACTATGTCACCTCTCCTCTGTGCTTCCTCCCCCTCCCCCTCTCTCTCTCTCTCTCTCTTTACTCCCCTTGCTCATGTTCTCCACCCGCGACTTCTTCCTCTTGCTTGCGGACTCGTCTTCTAGTCGCGCGATTCTCACCTTCTAGCTAAGCTCCTCCTAGTCTTTGTACGTACCTTCAAACGATGGATGGATTATCCAACCGCACCTGATTCGCGCCATTATCGTAAAACTGGTTCTTAAAACTATCCGCGATCACACACACACACACACACACACACACACACACATACACACACACGTACTCACTCATACACATACGCGCGCGCGCGCGCGCGCACATACATACTCGGATTTCTCGGTGATTATCGAACTCCCGGAAATAATGGGAAGTCTCGGATACGTTGAGCACTTTTCTTCCAGAAGAAAAGTACGTTTAAGTAGAGATGAGCGCCGAAGACGATTTCTTGGCTTAATACTCTCGTCCTCTCCAAACGATTATTTTTTGAAACAGCGTAAAAACTGACATGTCCATTCGTTTTTCTCAAATTCAGGATTGATAGTTTTCTTCCTAATTAATACGGTATATTAGGAGACATGTGTCAAGCGTTATAACGGGGGAAATGGTGCGACTTCTACATCGCTTCATTTCCACGTTGATTATTTCTCGAGTCTGGAACGCGATCGCCTTTAGATCTCGTTGGGGTGCGTTTTCACGTTCGCGCTCGGTACACCAGAAATGTTTCATTCATTCGGCGTGGCCCAATCCCTTTCACTCATCCGGAAAGGTTTGCCTAAGAATTATAAGGGCCGTTGGCACGTTCTATCTGCCAATCAATCCCGAGCGAGCAATCGGACCGGGATCCGGCACCACCGGGGGTCTTAGAAAAGCGTTTCGGGCAGCAGTAACCTTTTGAGTGGCAATCGTAAAGAGGGAGAAAGAATCATGAACGGTCGGAGGGCGAACACGAGGGGGCAAGGCGGGAGGAGGGGGAGGTAAGAGAGGGCGGCGAGAGGTGGAAACGACGTACGAGCGAGAGAGGGATTGAATGGAACCGGAAAGTGAAAGAGAAACGGAAATAACATGGGCCAGGGAGAGAATAAGGCGAAAAGGAGGAAGAAACCGAGAAGGCGAAGAAAGAAATGTGGGGTAGCCGACATAATGGAGTGCAGTGATTAAGTCGGTTCTATCATTCACGGGGACAATAGAGAAGTTCTGTACCTACCTGCAGCATCGACGAGCCAATCGGCCGGCCGGTTTAGACGAGGACGGAGCCCCTGAAAGGATTCTCTCAACTCTTCATCTTTTCTCGCAAAGTGGATTGACCGAGCGTACTGCCCGGAAGAGTCCCATTAATACCGTTGTCCTCGTGGACACGCAGAAAGATCGAGAATTTATCTCGAGCTCCGTTTGAGTCTCTCTCTCTCTCTCTCTCTCTCTCTCTCTCTCTCTCCCCCCCTCTCCCTCTCGTATCTGGCTGCACCTTCGCTCGCCATTAAGAGACAGTTTGAACCCATTCTGTACAGGAAGTGCAAGAATTGACAGCGAATACGTTTCGCGCTGTCTTTCATGAGAAACCTTCCAGTCATGTTAGAAACGTTAACGTACTTCTAAGTTCGTTAAAACGATGTTGAAGAAAAAAAAACCATGCTTCTACTTCGCGAATTTCTGAATTTCGCCAGCGTGAGACGAGTAATATCGATCAAACTTGAAATTCCGCGTCGCCTCCGCCGCTGTTTGATGCGCTCGTATCGGCGTCATGACTTTTGTACATACATCGATTGGATTGCACGAGCGCCGCGGCAAGGATAACGGCTTCCGCGCTGCGGCGAATCTACCGAGTGCATTTCCCTCTCACGCGAGATTTGGCCCGACAAGTTTGGATCTTAATGCGGCACGGGGCGCGAGAGCGCGAAGGAGTCGAAAGGCATGAGCGCATGTATGTACATGTATGTACCTATGTGTGCATGTGTGTGTGTACCTGTGTACGTGAGTTCCCAAGAAAGTGGATGTCGAGAATTCGGCGGGCCGTACATCAATCAATTTCACTACCATCGCGATCAAGGCGTGTCGGGGGTTCCCGTTGAAGGCGACTCCCTAGGACTTCTGTGAAACGGAGGGAAGGTGGGAATGCGGATTCGTTTCGTACGATTTCGATCTCGCAATTTTTCGTTAGGAGATAAGACGGGGCGGCGGGGGGGATTGGGAGCGATAGCCGATCGCGTAGTCACCTACAGTCTTCGCCTGGCACTCCTAAAAAGAGCCCCCGATAGTCGAGCAACTTTCGAACAGCTGTTCGGAACTACTTTCACGCCGTATCTCCGACATTCCGCCGAGTACACCCACCAAAATCCTGGACGCTATTGATCCCGAGCTGATTCTAATGGCTCAATACAACCATCTATTGCAATCGCCGAACTTTCCCTGAGAGCGCCAAAAACATTTGCGCTCAAATCTATCCTCCACAAACGTATTCAGATACGTTTCTAGGACGTTTGTAGAAACATTGACATAGGTTGCTATAGTCTGAATTATTAAACTGCTTTTAATGCTTCTAATGTTATAATACATACAGTATTTATTTTCTTTGCCGAAAAAATTATTTACTTTATTACAATTTACTACATTAATTACTTTAATACTATACTACTTCAATAAAATTTTATTTATACTTGATAGTTATTAACTGTAAAATTAAAAAGGAATAATTAAGTGAAGCCTTAAAATTTGATAGTCTATACAAAATATCTTCTTTGATTTTGAGGCATTTTCTGTACACACACACACACACACACACATATACAAATGTCATAATATTGCTTTCTTTACAATTAAATGGGTGTATACAATCAAAATTTAATATATACAGATAATTGATGTTATTTAGCTTAGGAAAACTCTTATTTGATTACGTATTCTATTTTTTTTCCTTTCTTTTTAATATTATTCTTTTTTCCTCTTTATGATCCCCTTTACAAGATACTGTAAATATGTAATTTATAAAAGGAACACTGTATGGAATTTAGTGGAAGCATTTTTCTGTCGGCAGTAATAATTCTCAGTTTTAAATTTTGCATTTTGATAGGGGAGCAGGAAAGAACTGCGTTTGGATAAAAGATCATAACCGTCCTGCGCGAAAAATATTTTGCAAAACCCAGTCAGAAATAGGACGATCCGCGCAACCCCGTAATTGATCGACTCTGCGCTTCTCGTTTTCACCGTAATAAAATCGACAACACTGCAACGCACTACGGAATATTCGATAACAGCGCACATCTCTATATGACCCCGCGCGCGATTGGGATTTTGATGCCACTGCTAAAACCAAAATATACAAATAACTAGTACCGCCCGTCGGTGAATCGATGGCACTTTTACGTACTCATATCGCGCGACACATTACGTTCGCGACTGCAACGTCGTCGTATATTTGAGATTCGCGAACCATTGTTTCTCGGTCGAATCGGGCGAACGGTGATTGAAGGAACGGCCGCACGTCATGCGAGCGGATGAAGAAGGACGAAGACAAGGCGGTTTGCCTTGTAAGAATAAACAGAATAAAAAGATTCTTTTGAGGGATAGTGGTCTGCCAGGAGGCAAAAGAAGCAGGAAGGAAGGACGAAAGGAAGGAAGGAAGGAAGGAAGGAAGGAAGGAAGGAAGGAACGAAGAGTGGAAGGAAGTATGGCCGCGGCTTGTTGGCAATTTTTCAAAGAATCAGTGTGCCGTCTGACCGGAATGAACGATCCCTCCCTCCCGTCTGTGGAAGCCCTTTCTTTTTCCTCAGCTTGTTCCTTTTGCGTCGAACCATATGAGAGAAGAAGAAAGAGAGAGAGAGAGAGAGAGAGAGAGAGAGAGAAAGAAAGATAAAGCGGAACACTGAAAAGATCACACGACCGCACGGGATCCTCCTGTGATAGGAGATGGTTTCTGTGTCCAGAAGCGGGCGGGCATTCCTATACGGGAGGCGATCCTCGTTTGAAGGGCGCGAAGAAAATTCGATAGATCCTCGGGATCCTCGGGAAAGGTGATGCCAAAACGAAATTGGACGGGCCGTCCAGGCGGTGCGATGGTCCCAAGATTTCGTGGACCAACGAGGGACATCTCGGGCGCATTCCTAGAAATCGAATGTCGCGGATGGAATGTCTTACTATCGATTGGCGTGAGAGCGTTCTAAGAATCGGAAAAGGGAGCGCGAGGAACGATCTCCGGGGCACAAGTAACGCGATCACCGTTTCGACCGTACGACCATTCGGGGAACTAAAATAATTTCGAACGGCGGCGCGCATTTACTAACTGATATCTCCCGTTTAACCCATTAGTATCGCTGTAATGTCTTTTAAGGGACCGTCGAAAGGAAGGTATCGAAGGCACCAGAGATATAGATAACATTAGCTATTAGCGACAGTAATTCCCTTAGGCCGATGCAATTAGGCTTGTCGATAGGTAGAAGGGTGTCAGCTGTCTGCGCACGGAGAATGGACACAATGGGGAAGTTAGTTGATCCTCATTTACGGAGCAAACCCTATGAAATCTAATTATCGGAAGCGTAGTGCTGTCTCCCCGCTTCTAGTTTTGGGACCGACTGATCAAAGGGCCTTGTTGCGTTCGCCGCAGCGCCGTAATAAAATTAAATTAATAACGCTCAGCCGAAATGTGTCGCGTGATTGAGCAAAGTATACGATTTTCGCGTCGGAAAATCTCTGATCGCCGTATCACGTTCGTTACGTTGCGACAAGAATCCGTAAAATATGGAGCACAGTTTTTCGGTCTTGGTTCACCGAACTTTGATCTTTCGGGATCTTTAATCCGCGAGTCTATCTTGTGAGCTCTTCGTTTTATTTTAGACTTGACTTTTTAGACTTTGAAAGATCAATTTGAGCCCCGTAATTTTTGAGCGGTCGTATTTTCGGCTTATTTACTTTCGATAATTTTAACGCTTTCATCATGCTGTACTGATCGCGAGCTTAAATTAGTACGAAATTACTAGCGCGAATCTACTTACGCGACGGACAAATACAAGTACACCAGGTGGAGGAGTAGATTGGATAAGTAGGATGAGGCGCAGGACGGATGGCGGCTCTTCGTGGAAATAGCTCGGTCGCAAGAAAAGATAAACGAAAGTCAGGAGCTGACTACACAGGGACGATATCGTACTCTCCATTTCGCCTCGTCGGGACGACGAGGAGAAACGCGAACGGGAACGACGAAAGAACGGAATCCCGACTCGTGGGAACGGAAAGATGGAGGCTGGGGGATTCGAGTCGCGAAAGGGAACTTTAAACTTCGCTATCTCTGCCGAGGCGGGAGTATACGCAACGGGACCATACGTGTAAGCTGCCGCGATATCGATCTTCGGCGCAGCGAATCTCCATCGCGGAGTGTCTCTTTGATGGTGGTTTTGATCGATAAGCTTCGACAGTTCTCGACTGACGACGGACAATGTGAAATAAAGCGTGATCTTTAAACAATTTCACTTTCGAGGAAATTGAAGAAAAGCTCGACGAACAAAAAATCAAGCAAAGGAAACTATAATATGCATAAAGGTGCGAATGAAACCTAAATAATCGATGTATATTCTGTTTCAATCTTTATCTCTTCTAAGATTCTATTTAATTATGAGAGCTGTTAAACAAAAATAAATATATAATACAATATAATTTTTTTCTTCACATACATAAAAATGTGCCGTTCAAAAAATCACTATTAAAAAAATACAAATATTTCAAATGTATCTAATTCTAAAGGAACTTTTCTTGAATAAAAAGATTATTACGATTACGCGAAAGAAATTGTGACGTAATGTCATCATTTATTTCGTAAGATTATTACATAGAGAATTTCAGCGGAAACAGAGCGAAGATATAAAGGCGTCCCCTTAAAAATTCCTCCGCCCGAGCTTAACGAGGTATAACGTTTAACGAGTCCTTTCCGAGCTTCGTCTCTTCGCCGCAAGTAAATCGAAGATAAACCTCGGGATTTAACCGGGGCTTAACCTATGCTAAGCGTGCTAAACCTCCTAGCCTAGACTCGACCACATGGATGGCTGATTACATAGATTACAATGCAGTTTAATTGAGTTACGCCGCTAATGGCCGCAAACACCGCGTCCATCATTTTTCTTGTTTTTTCCCCTCTTTATTGCTTTTTATTACGTTTTATTGAAAAAAATATACATATATTTCATATCAAGATTGTGCGAATTTAATTAAAAAAAAAAACTCCATGTATATTAACCCGCGCGTATACAGTTTACGTGATCGTGATACGAATGACTAAGTGCTCTAAAATGCCTAATATGTCATCTCTGATATTTTATTGGGCGCTTTATGGAGCACATAAATTGCGAGGCTGAAATATTAAAAATTTTGTCGAGCTTGTTTTTCCCCAATTATTTCGAATCTATATTTTTTTTCGACAAAATGGGAATTAATTTTGATGAAATTCATCAATATCGGCTTAATGCATTTCGATAGTAAGCTTTCTAATTGCAATTAATCTCTTATTGGCGTCCTGTCGTCCGTTATGCTAATCACGCAATGAGATAAGTTCGTCGGTACATCAATTAATCGCGCACAAAGTAATTAAATATTTCCGCGCTATTGTCGTGAAATTGCGTGAGCGAAAAATACGATGAGCGAAGGAGAAGAAGAGGGAGGAGCCGGTGTAGGGGGGGAGGGAGAGGGGAGAGAGGGAGACGATGTCGCGACGCGCCGTGTCGAGCTGCCGAGATTATAAAACAATTGAATAAATCTGCCCCATCGAGCGGCGTCCAGGAGAAAGAAATGCGTCCCGGAAGGGGACGGAAGGCAGAAGTGGTGGAGGAAGAAATCTCTGAACCTCCCCTCTTCGCCTCGCTCCTCGCGCTCCCCCCGGTCTCTATACCCCCAACCTCGCCAACTTCTCCAAGATTCAAATGGCCTCGTTTCAAATCGATTTCGAATTATCTTCGGCGAGCGGATTCTGGCGGAACGGGAGAGAGAAAAGAGGGTCCGCCGGTGTAATGGAGGAAACGGTAGTGAGGTAAGAGGTATAAGAACGGAATGGCGGTGAGAGGATGACGGGAGGGTGATGGGGAGGTAGGGGGGAGGAGTGAGAGGGAGCAGGGTGGAAAAACTTAAGGGACTTTTACCGGTCGAGAAGATGTTTGCCGGCGAGACAAAGACCACGCGCGCGGCTGTCGTTTCTCGTTTGATTAAATAGGCAGGACCGCACTTTTACTGGCAGTGACACTATATGACGAGCATACGCAGATTCTTGACAGTGCGATATTCCTCTCGTAAACTCGCGCTTGCGTTTTCCACCTCCCTCCCTGACGTCGAACTTTTCTCTCGCCGCGCGCATTCAACAAAGAGATAAAGAGACCGGGTAACGGCGCGAGAGGTAAAGCAAAAAGATATCGCTTACCGTACAAGGGAGGAAAGTTTTTTACGGGAAACGCGCGAGGAGGGGTGACAGAGTGTGACGCATTTGCCGTCGAATTCCGAGGAGAACGGCCTCCGAATAATAAGTCCGATATTAGTTTTTAATAATCGACTTTGTAATTACGTTACGAACTACGGCGTACCGCCGGCGCAACTAGCCTGTAAATTAGGTAGTAGACGGCGGTCGTGGAACTTTCGAAGGCCGCCTCTCGCCTGATTAAGCGGTTCGGCCTGCATTTGGCAACGGCACCGACGACGACGACGACGACGACGACGACGACGACGACGGCGGAGTATGCACCGACTCCAGCTACTTGTTGGTCCTGACGTGCGGCTGTTCCACTCCGCGCCGAGTTCGTTCCCGAAGCAAGTTTCTCAACGGAGTACGATATTAGCACTACATTCGTCCCGCTTCTCATTTTGTGTCGCGAAAACAGGGACAAAGTAAGACATAATGGAGCACACCCTTTTGGAGCTAATTAAAGCGGCAAATTTGTTACGGCGCACATGTAACCGTGTGCGGCAGTCTCCTCTCGCGACCGGTAAAACTGGCAAAATCGTATTGTACTGTATTTGTCGCGCGCATCTCCTGCCTGCAGATAACACAGAATGCTCTGTTGTGAATCGTTAACATACACGACGTCATTGCGAGCAGACATTTTTGGCGGACGGATTTTTTGACGAATAAACGAAATAATTTTTCTTTATTAAAAAACGAGTTACATTGAATTGTCTGTTGTACACAATTTCGCAATTTCTAATATTTAATAATTAATTTTCAAATATTAAATTACAGTAATTAAAAATGAAAATTAAATTATAATAATTTACAATGAAAATTAAACGAAATTAAATAAATACAAAACAAATGTTTTATATTTTTTTTTCATGTTTTCAATTTATTATTATTTAACAATTGCTGTGATTTCAAGTAATGGTCAAAAGATTGGCCAAGTTATTACATACAATTGATTATAAACTACAGTAATTACATTAACATAATGCATTCGCGCATTTTAATACGGATACACGAACAGTAACAGTCTGTTTCGCGGAGGCTCCTAATGATCCACATTATGCAAACACGACTCGTTAACTCGTTCGAGTTGCAACAATATTACATTGCGCGCGTGCAATAATGTACACTGCGGATAGACGCTTCCTCGTAATCTTGCAAGATACTTCCCCCTTTGTCTTTCGCGGTCATAAAAGCGCTCGGTCGGTATTCCTCCGGGGATGAGGGAAAAAAAATGATACGATAACGAACGGGTCGTAACAGGCAGGAAGACATCGTAGCGAGACGCGCGCGCGGTTGCGCTTATCTCTAATTTATCGCAAAATTAGAAAATAACGAGAAATGAAATCGCGCGCTCGATCTCGCGGCAGAACAGGTCTCGCAGGACAGAGGATTGCTCTTTTCTCCTTCTCTTTCTCTTCCTCTGTCTCTCTCTCTCTTTCTGTCAGCCGTTTAATAAATACATACACACGCGCGCGTCAGTATCGCCGAAGTCTCATTTTTGTTTTGAGCAATAAATTGATTTTAATTGAAACCGTTTCTTTTTTTTTTTTTTGCAGAATCAAATCCTGGCGCATAACACGTCGGCGAGGATCATCTGGTCGAATCAGAGTCTCGTCCTGCAGAGTGTGACGAGAAGCAGTGCTGGCCGCTACGTCTGCGCGGCAACGAACGACCTGAACGAGACGCGCAGCGAGCCGCTGCACTTTCGAGTTAAATGTAAGTTGAGCCGTGAGATTAAGAAATATTTGCGATAACAGCCCTCGAAAAGAAAAAGAACTAATAACTATCTTTACATTACGCGTTAATGCATCCTGCTGCTTAAATCATACACATACGTCACAAGATTCTTTTACTGACAGTACACGATTTCTATTCTATTCTAAGTTTTGTGTATAAATTTACCTTGTATACCCCAGGAATCACATTCGCCGTGAATACTTTAAGAGTGCTTAGCGTCGGCTACATTTTTTAAATCCAATTCCCAGAATATGGTCGACTGTCGACACACGGCAGGCCGCCTCTAAGTTTCGTGAAGGAAGTGATTCCGTACCGTGTAGCTTATGGTATATACGGCGGAACACTTGCGCGGTTCTCGCTCTTGAAAACTCTCTAGAGCACGAATTACCAAAGCGGCCCTCCCCGAGTAAGAGATCTCAAACGGGAGAGAGGCACGAAAGAACCTCGTGCACTTTTCTTGTAGGGCGCACAATTTGCGAGGTATTTGGGAGAAAAATTTCGAATTCCGTTCCCAGACCTTTTTAAAATGCCGCCTCAGATCATCGTAAGAAGTCAGCGTACGCGCGAAGAGATGCTCGAGAATTGTGCCCCGAAATTCAAAAATTCGAATTAAAATATTAAATTATAAGATCTTATTATTGTTTCAAAACGAACGGTGAGAGATTGTCAAAATAGAGCGTTAAGTCTCCTGAATTTTCTTAACTCGATTGTCGTAGAAATATAAGGATTTCTCTCGACTAGGTTTCTCGTTTGTTTCGCGCGAAACGAAATCTTAATCTAATTCGTAAAACAATCCAGGAATAATTGGCATGTGCAGAGACATTTAGTACGAAAACCCCGGCGCACCGCTTGCGGGACTCGCAACTACGAATTCCAATCCCGCAGACAGGCCGGGGGGGAGGCCTCAATATTTAACCGTGGATCGTGACGACCTCGTAAAGATAGGGGGAAATAGTCCCTCGGATAAGTCAGCATCTCTCGCGAGCATCTACGAATCGAAATCGGGGATGGTTTCGTGGTTTATTTCCTTGGATATTACGGCGTTGTTAGGAAGAAGGAAATAACGTTTCGTTTACGTCACCGACGCTATCGTAATATAATGGAATTTAAGGGGTAGCCGGGATGCAAGTGTAGCCTAAAGAAGATAGGACAGAAGTCTTTAAGTTCACACTGCAATTCGATATCAAGCTGTGCAGAGAAAAGACATACATACATGTGACATAAAAGGAAAATTTTTCAGGAGAAAAAGAGAGGCAAAATTTTAACAATTTATTATCCGATTTTATATTTAATATATGAATGTCAATCTAGATATTATTTTCTCTTAAATTTATATTATATTAGTTTTTTATTTGTGTGCAAGGAAGATAATTAAAATCTCTAACTTATTCGTAACAAAGTTGTCTCGCGTTTTTGGCAAAACGTTTTTGCTTGCTCTATATTTAGATTTTTTGAAAAATAATGTCACGTAACAAAATAGATTGTTTCATTAATATACAAAAACTTTATAAATATTCCAGACAAAAACCATACCGATTTTCCCGATTTGCACGGTAATCGGATATTACATGTACATAAAGGTTTAAAATGGAATATTAATTAATGGCTACAACAAAATAGCTTTGCCATTTTTCGAAATATAAATGTTAATTAAATTTTATAGCAACTAATTGAAAACGCACATGCTGTAGTTGATATCATCATTTAACATTTATATTGTTGATTTTTAAATATTATTAATTTTTAAATTAATCAATTTGTCATGCAGACAGCTTACATTTATGTTGTCTGGATATTTTGCACGTAGTCTCAAGAAGCTTCGTATTTCTAATTATAGAGAAAGAAATTTATAGAGATTTATACAATAAAATACAGTTTAAATTTACAAACAACATTCTCCATTTTCGAGAGAGATTGACGCGTGTAAAATAATTCACAAGATAAAATTATCTGCAGTTATTATACGTTAATTGTTACATCTGTTTATGATTACCGTGCATTGCGATATGGTATATTTAAAAGTAGTAAACTGTATGTAGAGTACGATTTTGAGTTGGTTTTATTGCGGACATCATTCACAAATCTGTGTAAATACAGCGCCGCGTGTAATTGTAAATTACACGCGCGCGTTACGTACACATGTCTTGCGCGCGCATGCGTGCGTTTACCTTTCCATCGTAAAATTTCTCTGACGGCACATTTGTTTTGTTCGGATAAAAACTCGCCTGATCAAAGTTCAAATATCAGGCAATTGAAAATACTACAAATGGAACAATGCTGCGTAACGCGAGGGAAGAACAATAAGCCTGTAACGCGGCGCATTCTCTCCCGTTTAAATTCAATATTAAACCGTAAAAAGCTTTAACTCTCGTGGAATGCTGCATCGACGGCCATCATCGAAAATTAATAACAATCGCTTGTCTTTTGCGAATCGAATTACCGATAGGAAAATGTGCAGTAATTATGAACGTAATAAAGCTGAAAAGTCTGCAATAAAAGTGACATGCTAAAAGCAATCCGGGTTTAATAATGAGTACTTTCAGCCCCGTTCGAGATCACAAGGCCTTTCACAGCCTGGACCCGGCTCTCGTTTTATATTCTTTCGGCCGCGTTTGTTGAAACGCATTACATCAGCATTTTGATCTTTGTTCCGATTATATCCGCGTAATATCAATTACCATCGTTCGCGGCCCCGGAAATGTCCCGTTCGATTACACGACGAGATACCCGTATTCGCTCGTGTTCGTCTCGCCCTCCGTTTTTCGCGCGGTGGGCGCGAGGAGACGAATGGAGACAAAGAGAGGCGTAGATAAAACGCAGATAAATCGGGACAAATATATATCGCCGCGTCGGGAAGACGGTGAGAAAGGGAGAGTGAACCTTTTTGCATAACTCGCGTTGATAAAATGAGATTCCACGCGTCGGGGGAGGGGGGTGGGGTGGAAGGGGGTTCAGGGGAGGGCGGCCTTCTCCGCCGACACGTGACAAAACGCCGGGGCGTGTCGGAAAAATCGTCCCCGCTGTACGATATCGCTGCCATTTGTGTGTTTTCCCAAATGCAACTGCGATATGTAGGTCATTATTGGCATACCGTCAGACCGTCAGACCTTCCGCCCTTCCGTGTACCGATAACGCCGAGGCGGTAGATACAGATTACTCTCGGATCTCGTTGCTTTATCTCTCGTCTCTCTACTACCTGGCTTTAGCAGATCGACAGAGAAATCTGCCCTTTCCGTCCGACCCGTCAATATTCCTGGCGCGATGTGTAAGAATAACTTGTTACATTATAGGGCAACAATTAATTAATATTAAATACGAATTAATATTAAAATGAATTTGTAACTTTGTGATATTTTTTGCGAGGTACAACGACGATTTTGAATTAAATCTTGAATCGTACAAAGAAAGAACAATTTTGCCGGAAGGTCTAAAAATTTTGCTGGATACAGATCCGAAAATAATTCTTGTTGGACCGTCAAAGTAATTTCGTTGGAAAGTAAAAAATGATAAGCATTTTTAACTTTCCAGCAAAATTATTTTGATAGCAATGATTTTAGCAATTTAACTTCCCAACAAAATTATTTTGATTGTTCAACAAAAATTATTTTCAGATTTGTATCCAGCAAAATCGTTCGGTCCGTGTATAGCAATTTCTAAGATAAATATATTACTTTTAGCAATGACACACGTCAATTTTCTTTCTCAAATCTTATTCCTTTTGAAATTTGATGGGCGTATCGTATACTTGACTGTAAAGCGTTGCCTGAGTTGGATAACACAGTCATTCGCGCGAATAGCACTCTTTCGTCGTTCGTGAAGATTACGATCGGCAATTAACTTGCTCTTGTCGCTTAATGAATGCCAGATGCCTGTGTCGTGAGAAACCCCCGGTTCTGTCCTAAAAACTTATCTCTCTCGCAGCTATGATAATTTCTGGTTGGCATAACAAAGTAGACGGCCGTTGGCGTAAGATGGGTCGTCGACGACGAGGGAAAAAGCGTCACTTTATAAAAACCATACCCCGGGGTGGCGGAGCTCTAAAGAGGAACGGGGCTAAAGAGAGTAGCATTAATAACGTTTATCGAGAAGCGCAATTAATACGCGTCGCTCGTCGCCCAAGTAATCTCTTGACAGGACATGCCCGAGGGCGAGGAAAGCATAAGGCAGGCATTTTGAAATTCACAACTAATCCGCAAATGAAATCTTACTGCGACGAAGGAGGAAGAGGAAAGCAGCGCAGCGTGATATTTATCTTACATCACTCTCAACAGACGTCCGCCGATTGTTTTCAAATTTTTAATTAACGCATCGGTCTCTTTTTACATCCTGTCAAATTAAAGCGTCAAACACGTGTTCGCACTGAGCCCCGTAATTGTGAAAATTTAAGATTCTATTCTCCTGGCCGTTGAAATTTCACCTTTCGTGAAAGTTCTGATTAATTGAAAATAATATTTCACAAAATTCTCTTGGCACCGATCATTAAAGTCGTAGTGCGACGACTATCAATAATTTTCCAATAAAATCTGCTAATTATTGTTTCGAAATTTCAGTTAACGCAACAATCTCGTTTTGCACATTTTATCAAATTAAATTGTTAAATACGTATCTCTTGATAATTGTGAAAATTCAAAAAGATTCTATACTCATAACCCTTGAAATTTCACCTTTCACGAAAATTTTGATTAATTGCAATAAATTTCATAAATTCTAGCGTCGATGTTACAATTTGTTATGTGATGCAATGACCATCAATAATTTTCCAATAAAATCTACTGGTCATTATTTTGAAACTTCGTTAACCGAGTTAACGCAATCTCGTTTTGCATTTCATTAAATTAAAATTACTTTAAACGCGTGTTATATCCTCTGATTCGTAAATGTGAAAATTCAAGATTTTATGCTCGCAGCCGTTTGAATTCCACTCCTTCGCGGAAGTACTAATTGTTATAAATTC
Source organism: Wasmannia auropunctata (assembly GCF_000956235.1). NCBI lineage: Eukaryota > Metazoa > Arthropoda > Insecta > Hymenoptera > Formicidae > Wasmannia > Wasmannia auropunctata. Next base: position 1,173,621 of record NW_012026987.1, read on the forward strand.
TGCGAATTTTAGCGCCGACGGTAAAATCTGTCGTACAGTACGATGGTCGTTAAAAGGCAATCCCGTCACGTTGAAAATTTCAAAATGAGAAAACAAGATCCTCTTGCTTTTCGATAGCGCATACAAATCAATAATTTTGCGATATTAATTCACATACAAAATCGAAACTTCATGTTTGTAACCGTTTGAAGTCTATCCTTCGAAGAAAATCACAATTGTTACAAATTTCGCGAATTCTAACGCGGCGATAAAATCTATCACGGTGCAATGATCATCAAAGGGGCTAATCTCCCCTGTCGTGTTGTAAGCACCGCGAATGCGTGGCGCGGAGAAGAAAATCGTCTCGCTTCTCCCGCTGGGATGTACAAATCGATAATTCTGCTTTCAGTCGCGCCGGTGTGCAAGGAGGACCGAATTATAGTGGTCGGCGCGTCGCGGGGCGAGTCGCTCGACATCGCCTGTAGGGTCGAGGCCGATCCGCCGGCGCACAATTTCCGGTGGAAATTCAACAACAGCGGCGAGACCCTGGAGGTAGCACCTGGTAGGTTCTCCATGGAGAAGTCGAGCGGCGTCAGCGTGCTGAGATACACACCGTCCACCGAGCTGGATTACGGTACCCTCTCGTGCTGGGCGGACAATCTCGTCGGTACCCAGTCGAGGCCGTGTCTCTTTCAGCTGGTAGCAGCCGGTGAGTATACACGATAAACTGCAGCGATGCCTAGAGGGTCTTTACGAGGGCGAAATATTGCAATCTTCTCCGGGGAAAATTTGATCGAACGCAGTGTATTGACACGATAAATTGTTTATTAACCGACAATTTTGTTGTAGGATTTGTCCTTCCGTTTCAACGTATCTTCTTTATTTATACGTTTTTTTTTAAGCTACACTAAAAGAACAGCGATAAAAATCAAATTAATCTAAATAACTAGCAATCATTGATTGTTTTATTCTCGTTTTATCTTGTTAGAAATATTTTTTCTTTATTTAGGAGTATTAATAGGAGGGAGAGTGCAAGTGGAAGAAACATTCAATCGTACAATCGATAAATATTTAAAACTGCCTCTTGTCGGTGGAACGTTAAACGTGTAGTTATTACATTAGAGATTATTGGATTATAAAGTTGACATAATGGTCGAAATTGTGAAAAAATTCTTAATGTTTGGGGAAATAACGCAACTGCGAAATGCACTGCGAGAGTTGCGCAAACAGATAGACAACTAAAGTGTGGCGTGCAATCTTTTAAAGAAAGCATACTCGACCATTTTAGTTCGGAAATCATGCGATCAACGCTGGAGTTCGACAAAAGCGGAATCCACAGCCGTGTGCGTGAGAGAGGGAGAGAGATCTGGCACTTCGTAATAAATTTTCCGCCGAGTTGTAAAATTAGGTGCATTTTTAATCGTGCGAGCTGTCCGACGCGAAAATCGTTGAAAACGCGCGGCGCGACGACGATTGAAATGCAAAATCGCCGCTGTTTTTTAGCGGGCTCTCTTGGGGGAAAAAGAGCGCGGCGCGGCGATTCCCGCGAATCATCGCCGTACAATGGGAGGCGACCAATCATCGACCGTTAAATCGGCATTAATCCCCAGGCGAATTTTTTCGCGTTTCCTCGTTCTCCTTTTTTTTCGCCCTCCCTCTTTCCGCCTTCCCCGCCAGCCCCTCCCCTCTGTACTACCCGTGCGTGATCGACAGTGACGTTGACATGGCGATCGGCCGAGGACGTATTGACGTTGACGAATACGTCGAGTGTGAGCGGCACTGGGGTGTGCCCCTCGCCTCCCCCTCTTCTTCACCCCTCCCAAAAATAAAATCGTCCGTCCTCCTCTCTCGCGCCATCCGCGCTCCTTCGCCTCGATATCGGAACCCTCTCGCGGTGCTCCACCAATGCCAACGACCCGTAAACCCGATGGCACGATATTATTTTTGTACCCCTTATCCGTCCTCTCTCTCTCTCTCTCTCTCTCTCTCTCTCTCTCT
>NW_012026987.1:1175617-1216336 GCF_000956235.1 Wasmannia auropunctata
AACGAGGCGGAGAGAGAAAGAGAAAGAGAGTAACGTGGAAAGAGAAGGGAATGTGTCTCTCCGTCTCACGTCTTCCTCGGTGGTGTGGGTGCAGCGTTCAGAATTTCAGATATTAAGGTAGATACGAGCCGCGACGAGGCCACTAAAATATCACGAAGGGCACGCCGTGAAAAGGAAGAAATTTCTCGCTCTGTCCCCGTCCCTTCCTATTTCCTTCTTTGCCTCTCTCACTTTCTCACTTCGTTCCTGCTCTCTTGGCTCTCTCCTGATTTCTCTCTCTCATTTTCTTCTCCGTCCTCTCTCTCTCTCTCTCTCTCTCTCTCTCTGCCTCATTCCCCGATATTATTGATATCAGTTAGCATTCCGCGAAGCATTTCGGTAAGGAATATGCCCGTCGAAGCGTGGAGGAATGGTAAAAAGACGGGATTTCCGGAGACAGGATCTCGTGACAGAATCGAGGATCGCGTTAGATGCTACTCGTTACGTACACATCGAACGTACGTACAATTGGAATTCCGGAACATATCGAAATTTACGATTCCCCGAACGCATGAATGAAACGGAGATATTATTTCCATTTCTACCGAAAGTCGCGGCGTATATAAAAATAAATTAATAATATCGATATGTCTCATGGGAATTTAAAAAAAATGGAGAGCGATGTTACGCATAGATAAAATATGCAATATTAAATATTTATAGATGTTGTATGCAAGAGTGCTAATTTGTGCGTTTCTGAAAAAAATTTATTGCGATTGGCAACTGAATGTAAAAATGAACTGTGCATATTTCTACTCGCTGTGATGTCATGTTATACGTGCTTGTGGTTGTCGTGCTGATTTTTCGACGAGCAAAAAATTATCTTATATATTTTTCGCGTATAGAAAAATATATAAAACGAATACCGCCGAGTCATCCAGTTTGACGAACTTAGCCGTCGTTCTTTGCTCGCAAAACTAATTTGAATTTAGCCTCTATCCCGGGCGGTGCCCTTTTACGTGCACGAGAGCGCAAGCTACAAATGTTTGTTCGCGGGGAATGGGGTCTACGGACTACGTGGCAAAGCGACATAAGAAACGGAAGGGCAAAGACGAGCGGAGGAGAGAACAAGCGCGTAAAGTACAAACGAAGCATTGTCGAGATTCAATATACGTTCTGTAAATCCGCGAGTCATAACGAGGAGGAGGAGGAGGAGGAGAAGAAGAAGAAGAAGGAGGGAGGGTGAGGAAGGACGACGACGACGGCGGCGACGGACTTTGTGATAAATGAAATCCCCGAGCGGATGAACGCGAAACGAGCGCGTTGAAATATCGAAATTAGATGAGAGGAGAAGGAAACGCGCGTGCGAACGTTCGCCATGCGGAGCGAAACGAGCGGTATCCGTTCTCCTCGCCGCGATCACGACGACTTCCGACGCGCGAGAATTGATTTCGGCGGAAAGAAGAAAAAACGCCGGGACACGCGCTCTCGACACGAAGAAATGAAGGGGGAGGGAAGGGAGGGATGAGGACAGCGTGATCCCGACGGCCGGGAGGATGTGTGTCACGTTGACGGTGGTAGTCGGCTCGGACGGAGCCGTAGGTGCGGGAAGAAAAAGAGAGCGGCGGGGACACATCTCTACGCCCATTACGATCCTGGTACACTAAATCTTTGCCACTCGTGGACACGCGAGCATTTTTCACTCGTGCGCCGGGCTTGATTTCCGAGAGAAAGACCCGAGGTCCAACCTGTGGAGCCGCTTTCGGATCTATAGACGCGTACAAGGTGTCCAGAAAATGTCACGAGACGGAAGTGGCGACCGTGCGTGTCGCTGAGAGAGATTTAGTGTCGGCGGGCAACGGTCGCGAGAAAGAGGGAGGGAGGAGTACCTAAGCCTCTCGCGCGCGGCACTTTTGTCGAAGCTCCACTTTTGCACGGGAGGGAGGGGGGGGGGGGTGGAATTACTTGACTGATATAAGTCACGTAATATACGAGACTATAGTCGCCTTCCGTCCCTCCGCTAATTTCTGTTCATCGACCATTCTCTCGTTCCAGGCAAACCGTTTCCGGTGCGCAACTGCACCCTGGCGAACCAGACGTACACCAGCGTGGAGGTGAAATGCGTGCCGGGATACGACGGCGGGCTGCCGCAGAAATTCGTCCTGGAGGTTTATCACGGCGACGTCGACTACCTAGCCAGCAGCCAGCCCCTCTACAACGTCTCCAACCCGGACGAGCCGTCCTTCGCCCTCGCCGGTCTGGAGGCCTCGGTCGAGGCCGGGGTCCATGTGGCGGTTTACGCGGTAAACGCCAAGGGACGAAGTCAGCCCGTCATCCTCAGCGAGGTCACGTATCGCGACGCCGAGAAGCGTACCGGTGAGTACCGAGATCTCGCGAGTAACGTTAGATCGTCGCGCGAACGCGCTCCATTTGTCCGAGTAAAATCGACAAAGTTGACATTTATTAGTTGACTACAAGACTTTCTATCTACATTGTTATTGATACGCGTCGATGAATCGACAATCTCGGGTTGCGGAATCTCGTCAGGAGATTTAATCTGATATTAAATTGCACGCGAAGTTTTGTAATACACTTGTCTTGTTATCGCGGGGGATGTCTTTCTATAGCCGGCGCGACGCGCGGTATGGCGCGATACGCGGGCAAGTTGGATTATCGCGACGACAGGATGAAAAATCGCGTATCGTCTATCACTTAGTCGGCGCGAGGTCGAATGAGGAGAGCGTCGTTGAGGAGAAGTCAACCGAGCTGAACCCTGCTCAATTTAGCGAGCATCCGCGATTGCCCGGAGATTAGCGGAAGGTGCTGGTCGAGTACACGGTGGATCGACGCAAGGTCACCGTGGGTTCATGTGGGTCTTTCGGTCCGGGGAAGAGGGGGCGGGCAGGGAGGGGAGGATGATTCGGATAGCGGCTGTTCTCGACGTGGGTGGTGTCAACGACGCGGGGCGGTAAGCAAGACGGATCACCACCCTCGAGACAATGTTACGAGACGAACGCACCACACCCCATTAGACGTTCGTATATATTGCACATCGCGCTGCTTATCAAGGAAAAACCCGGAAACGCGACCGGAATGAATTCCGAAGAATATCGAGTATGTTTTTTTTTCTATTTATCATTCTTTTATTTTTATTGAAGTACAGAATTGTAGGTATATTCGATCGATCCTCTGTGATATTATAAAAATACACGCGTTTTTGATAAAACGATGTTTACATAAAAACACTCTATAATTGCACTTTATAAAATTTAGGTAACGCTTCAAAATTAGAAGAGAGAAAAACATCCGGGTTCTGTGACACCGCGAAGGCAATTATTAAAAATCAAGTGTTTTATTTTTGTCGCATTATTTTTTAACGCCAGATTTATCAGTTGAGAGATTTTTTTGTATAAAACAGTTATAATTACCATTTATTGTGCTTTCCAATTTTTATTTCGTTATGCATTTCTTAAATTAAGCTTTGAATTAAAATTTTCACGTTATTGTATTTTTTTTTAATAGAATGCAAAAAGTTGTTACATTTATCAAATAAAATCAAAGGAGTTTAATGTTTTTTTTATTAATCAAAATATTGTAATTGCTATTGACTGTTATTTTTTCGTTCTCCAAAAACAACAGATTTTTATTTAACATAAGTTCTTAATAGAGAAATTTTTTTACAATACAATTGTAATATAACACGGGAAGAGCTGCAGAAGCTGAAATAAATATTATCTCGCGAAATGAATTTGAGTCCAGGAGGTCGACCGCTAATTACTTTCATTGTAAAACGTGAGTGCAGAAATAGGTGTATCTCCAACGCAACCGGGAGTAACAGGGTAACGCAACGAGAACGTGGCGAAACGTTACGAGAGCGTCACGTTGCGTATCATTAAACACGGTGGCAAATGAAGCCGCAACCAGCGCGACGCGTACGCGCACACAACGTAGTGTTACGTGCACGCGCATTCTCGTAAACAGTAGTTCTCGCAGTAGCCCCGAGGTAAAACGGGGCAGCACCCCGAATCAATTGTCAGTGAAGTGATTTACGGTCGTCGCCAGCGTCGATCAATTTGCCGCTCGATGGCGGACCCGTCGCGCGGGCTCTCCGCGTGTGACTCTTGACCCCGGCGCGAGAGCTGGCTTGGTGCGCTTCGCGCGCTCACCGCCAGTCCGCGTGCTCAAAAAACAAATTGAGGAATCTGCATTCGAGCGCGGTGCTCGAAGGAGATTCTGGCCGCCGTGGTGCGATTTATCTCCCGGTATCGATCACCCCCCTCGAAGAGACAACCGTCGCAGCCCCCCGAAATTCTATCTATCCCCGTATCCCATATATACATATATATAAGCGCTCGTCGCCTGTCGTTTACTTATATACGACGAAGAATCGTGGAAGGTGAAGCTGCGGTCGCCGATTTTGGAGAAAAAGAGACGTACATATCTGTCTTGCGCAGGAAGATCGAGGGGCTTATTGCAGCTCGATGGCGCGCGCGCGCGCGAGAAATCGTGCAAATCGTAACGGAGTATCCGTCGCGAGACACGACGTGCCACAACGGATTCGAAACTTTTCACGCGATCCCGCGACAAAAGTGCGGGAGGGCGGAACTTAAGCCGCGCGTTTCTAACTTATTACGCGAATTTTTTTTTCCTCTTCTCTTTGTTCCACCACATAGACGAACGAACATCGAATTAAGGAAAGCAATTACAGATAATGGTCCCAGCGGCACCCAGCGCGGGTGGCCGGGACTGTGCGCGCGGGGGGGAGGACTTAGGGAGGAAAAAGGGAGGTAAAGCGGAACTGCAAAGGACGGAGAAAAAGGAAAGCCTATCCAAGAGAGATACGAATGTACAGGGTGGTCATTAAGCAGCTGCAGCTTTCCTTTCTCCTCCCGTTCTTGTGATATCTCTCTCGTTCCTGACCTCGACCGTTCTCTTTGACTTCCTTTTTCTCCTCTTCTCTTTCTCCCTTATTCACTTCTCTCTCTCTCTCTCATTCTTTCTCTCATGCTCTCATCTTTTTGGACATTAAGCCGTTGCGCGTGCGGTAATTTTCCCCAGGTCATTTTTGCCGCTCTTCTTGCCCGATCGTTAACTTCACTTAGCTCTGTTTACCCCCGTCGTCATTTTTCTCGGTTCCGCCCTTCCTCCCCCTTCTCCCCCCCTCGCCTCTTTTCTCGTCTCTCTCTCTCTCTCTCTCTCTCTCTCTCACCCGCCCCTTTCTCCGTTCCCCCGTTCATACTCCCGTCCGGCTTCGCGCTTCTCGTTTCCACGGGCGACCTCGTCAGAACGTCTCGCCGAAGCGCCACATCTTTCCACGTGCGCGCCGCTACGTTTTCCCTTCCATTTCCGTTTTTATCGCGTAACCTCGCCCGGTTATTTCGTCCCCGACGGCGATGGCGGTCGCCTTTTTTTTCCACGGTCCAGCGGGAAAGTATAATTAGCGTCACTCGTCCACCCAAGCGTACCCGCGTTTCTCGCGGCAAGCAGTTTCTTTTCTTCGGAGACCGCTTTAAAAAGGTACACTTCGGTCCCTCTCGTCGTCGGGCAGGCGAAAATCATTCGATGATAGATCGGCGACGCGCTTGATCTCGGAAAATAAACGTTCCGAGATTCCGAACGGATATCGAGAAATGAAAACGGAGTTGACCCACCTCTCCTCGGGGCGACTTGTAAACTCCAACTTAAGCATCTACGTGGCGTAATCGAAAAGTTTCGGAATTGGTCCTGTTAAAAGTAAACTTTATCGGTTATCGATACGAGCCCTTAATCCCCCTCATCGTAGTAGTCTTTTTTTTCCCGTACCCGTACGTTCGTTTCGGCGGTTTTGCCGTTGTTTGAAAGTTGCGTCTTTTTCAAACCGTTTTACCGAGAGCGGCATTATTTAAGAAAACGCTAATCGATCGCGAAACGGCAGAAATGGCGAATAGCAGAATGCGGGGAGACGGCGCGTAACGATCAAATTCCTCCGGCTTCGCGGTTACTTGTTATTATACACTATCAGCCTCTCACGACGAAACGATTCTCATCCGAGATGTTTTACGGGACTGTCGCTCGAAGGCCTTGCGCGAATTTTAACTAGCAGTTTGCGCTTGACGGAAAGAAGATTGTTCGAGGGATTGCTAGTCGCTCGTGCGGTGATACTTATTTCTTATTTTCTCGGTTTCTCGTATATTAGACCTTCGGAATTGAACGTAGTTATATAACGAAAGTTGTGCAATATAAACTCCGAAACCTGATTCTTCAGACGTAACTCCTTTAGAGAAAAAAAAAAGTACGACGCACGAATGAAATCTCCCACTCGAATAACGCATCAAGGAGTAATCACTTGATTGCAATTCATATGAAGTTAGGTTCTTCTTAAAATAATGCACCACGTCGAATTTTGAACCGCGAGAATTTCACAAGCGAATATTCCATGTTGTAATACTATCTAATTTACAGCGAACGCTGCGACATTTTTAATTACTTTGAAAATTAAAAGCGCGATTCATCATACGCGCACATAAACTAACAACGTTTTCGTCTATAATGAACACAACGTTCTTTGTACTTATAAAATTATAAATGTCGCGACGGATATTCATAATCGATTTATTCGTAATTGTACCTTAGCTCGAGAGTTTTACTCCTACCTGCGCATCTCTTTCTTTTTCTCTTCTTTCAAATCGAAAGAATTCTCAGGATGAATTTATTATACTTCCGTTTCACCTATACGGGGAGGATAATTTATTTTAAGAATTGTTATTATGCGATTTAGAGCTTGTCGATTAAACAGGCGAACGACCGCGTTCGAGTAACACAAACCGCGATCCGTGTGCGGCTTACGTGCTACAGAGGATTGATCCGGGCGAGGTATCCGCCGGGTTAATTCGGTCGAAACGAGCCCGCGGGTATTCGAATTACAGCGGCATCAAGGAGGTCTCGTGGAGGCAAGGGTCGTATCAGATAAAGGGGGTGTACCATCGACGTCGATGCCACGCGACGCGACGCTTCCTACAACAATCGAGATTAGAACTCGCCGACTCCTCCAAAATCTTCCCAGTTGTCGACGATCGGAAGACCGTACACCTCCCCCTCCCCCTCCCCCTGCTGTCCCCTCCCCCGTTCCTCCTTCCGCCACGAGCGTTTATTACGGATGGAATGCTCAAGATCTGCGGCCGTGCCTTGCCACAGGAGTTCGTCCTTTCATCTCGACTATGCAAGAGCCAGACCCCGGGAGCCAATCCACTCCGCATGCGGTGATTGCGGTGGTAATTGCTGTCCGATTTCGCCCCGACACGCACCATCAAGCGTGCCCGTATGCGCGTATACGTACGTGTACGAAGAAAGGGATCGATCGGCGCGACTCCGGGTCCCACCCGGAACTTCCCGGATCCGTGCTGATTGCGATTAAGAGAACGCGTGTCGAAACCGCCCGCGGGCGTTAATTTTGCGGTTTACCGTAACGACCGTAATAATTGACATAAAATAATTATACATATTATAATTTATATAAAATAATTTCACACTTCTTTTACGCGCAGAACGAATGCCCGTTCTCTCGTCGTTATCCGCTCAACGGATGACCTCCGAAGTAACTTTCATCGTGTTCCGACGCGACGTATAGAGCTTATCTATATAGGCTTCCCGACTCCTGAAATTTTCATAAGCGTCTCGCATTCTCGGAATGGTGCATTCCCAGCGTGATGCCGGGTAATTGCATCAAAGACGATCCGACCTGCCCGACCATCGAACTACCGGCCGTCTCTTCATCATCCTTCATTAGCTTTGATGAGCGCGCACGTCGATGATGAATGATCCGGAACAAAGGTTTCCCGACGTTCGAGTGGCTCTGTTGACTTAGCACGAGCTTCTTAAGCGGCTAACACTAATCGGCTGATTTGTCTCCGTATTCCCGCGGGGGCGTGGGAGCTCTTCTAGCTTGCTATTCTGTGTCGACTGATCATTGCATGTGCGGAATGCTCTGCCAAAGGTAAATTCTCTTTTGCAGAATGTAGATATATCAAAACATTTATTTTAGTTTTAGGAGAACTAAATAAGAAAAGGAAATCGTATTATCGGAAATCTATTTACGACTATTTCGGGATTAAACTCTAAAATGGCGATTGAATTATGAAATAATAATATCAACGGCTAAACAATTGGAGCGTGATAGATCAATTTATATTAGAAAGTTTCGAAAAGTTTATATTAGCTCCGTCCCTTTCACCGCAATGAGGTTCGGAAATTCGTTCGAGAAATGATCCATGGTGACGGAGCGACGGGAGGCGAGCCGCGTGAACGTTTCATTAATTGAAAGCGGGGAGAGACTCTAAGTCGCTTTCAGTCGAAAGCGCGGGGTGGGAAAGAGGGGGAGTGGCAGCGTAACAGCGATTTGGGGTCGACCCTACGTTGGAATTAATCCAGGTGAGCCGAACTTGGATTTGGGCGCCGGCTAAGCCTGGCTTCTTGGTGACTTAACCGGCCACCATGACCTCCGAGCTTCATCTTACATCTGACGCGAACGCGGAGCGTTACCGTGGTGTAACCCTCCTCCCTTTAAGACGATCGTCCCTCTAACATCGCCGGGTATCCCGCTCCCTCGGTAAGATTCACCCCGAGTCACTCTTGTAACGCCTCTGTGCGGAAAGCTTGGATAAAATTAATTTTAATTAAAGCTCAATAAAATTCTTGTGATTGTTATTTATATAAGAAATAATTCACTCTGTGATTTTCTTGATGCAAGATTTACTGTATTGACGTACCTTTGCAGTAACAAAATCTTCGGGCAACAACTAACTCGATGCGCTAAAAGTTTCTCTAACGCCATTATTTATTTTTTGGAAGAAGTTTCTGCCGTAATACCGTCAGCGCATAACAAAACACAAAATTGAGATTGATCATGCGCCATTTGATTATCCGTCGCGTCGGATAACGGATTAAATTGATGTCAAAGATATTGTGTGTGTATTAGCGAGTACGTATATCTTTCTAAAATCTCGCAGAAATAAGCGACGGAGATAATAACGATCCATCAAAAGTACTAGCAAAGTTCCCGGCGTTCCTGACAGATAGAAAAACTTTTGCAACATTTTGGATGGGGCGATTGGAATTTTCCTTTTTTTTTTTTTTTTTTTTTTTTCAAGTATCCTATCTACGTCGAGGGATATTTTTCCCAAATAATCCAAGTGGTTAGATTCCATCCCTGACCCTACTGCAAGTCCGATTAGTGATCTAAACTTCGATGAACTTGGGATTCGGGAATCCGCTGGGATATGCGATCTTCTCTCTCTCTCTCTCTCTCTCCCTCCTCTTCCTCTTTCTCTGCCTCTTCCTCTCTCTTCAAGAATCCCGTTAGTCCTTCCTCAAGGATCGACGATATAAGGACCGGTTTATCTTTACTACCCTGGCACCAGACGTTTCTCCGCGTAGAACTCGATTAAACTTCCATTGCAACTTTTACGAGACAGTATCGGAGGCTTAGGGTTGTATACGATCGCTAACTGTAGCTATTCCCTATCCGCGCGCAAGTTCCGTAGAAGTAATAATAAATTGAAAAATTACCCGTCGATCTGTAAAAAAAAAAAACATGCACGCTCGCACGCGAGGCATCGCGAGCAGAGGCAGCGCAAGACTCAGTCGTAACAAAAGTCGAATATTCGACAATTTAAATTAAGCTCCAAATCGCGGCACTTTTGCGTTTCTTAGGCGCGAGCAAAAAGGAGTTTGAACGGAGAACAAAATGACATAATTGAAATCCGAGGTGTACTACAACGAGACAGCGAGCCGTTTCGCGGTCGAAAAATAACGGAGAAATAAATGAAATATTTAAAAGCTTAAGCCGTCAAAGTAGCGCGCGCGCGGTGTACTTCCGCCGCGTCTCGTAAATCTTCCTCAACTAAATTGTCAAAAGCCTTACTGCAGTTCATCCACAGAGCCGGATGAATTTACGAGAGTTTCTTAAGCTCGTTGCAATAGGACGCCGTGTCGCTTATGTGTGCTCACACGTGACATGCACGCCGTACGTGCCGCTGCGACTTCCATAAATCTTACTTTACAGTCTAGTCGAAGCCGTGGCCAATTACGCAAAAAAATGGAAATGACGAGTGCGACACACGCATAATCAGCTCGCGTAAAAACGGAGTGACTTTTGCGGCCCGATTAGAAAGATAGTTCTCGCGGACGATTACGATCGAAGAAATGGAAAATGTGAGAGAAATGTGGAAAAATTTAACGGAGAAATTCATGTAATCTTATAATTACTAAAATGACTGAAAACATACGTTCTTCTTTTCTCGGTGACTCCCTGATAGTTTTCAGTTTGATTCGCAGGATTCTAAATATAAATCTAGTGCCCCGCGCCATTTATCACGCAAAAAATAAGATTAAAAATCGCAAACTTATTACAGGGTACGCTCGCTCCTGCAGAAATCTTTCAGTGCGAAATACAAACGAGAGATATCTTTTGCAAAATGTAGCGGCGGGTAAGCAAAGCTACGCTAATAATTCCAGTTTGCACAACGCGGCGTCTTTTTTTTTTATTTTGAGCATCGCAAAAGGATCCTTCAGGGAGAAATTCAGCTCGCCGTCCTGACGTGACTGCCCAGGCGGCTTTCCGCGAATCTGCCCGACACGCGCGCGTGTTTCCGTTAAATCTGTCCGCGCTCGCGAACACGCGAGTCGCGCGGCAGCACGCAATCGAGGTATGTGTGACGCGTATAAAACGGCAATCTCGAGATTCGCGCGGATAAGTGGCCGGCCAGCGAGACGGCCAGCTGCAAGCCGTGCGTTTTACAAGTTTTCCTAAGCTCGCCACTCGCTCGTCGCTACACGTCGGCCGGAACGATGCGCGGCGCGGCGCGGCGCCGAGTTTCTCTCGGCGTGAAGCTCATTTACCGGCCCGACTGCTCGGCATAATATCGCCTCGTAGTGCAGAACGTTCCTCGGGTTACGGGCTCGGTCACGGCGGTGTGTACCCTAGGCTGCCGGCTGATTAAACCCGGGGTTTTACGGGCATTACCGCGCTGCATCCGCGCGCGCGCCGGCAGAATATATCTCACACGTACACGCGCGTTACGCGCGCCGCACACGCGCGTGCGCTCTAATGCATTTACGCGCGTAAATATACCCGCGTTACGGCGTGGCGGCGGCGGCGGCGGCGGCGGCGGCGGCGGTTGCCGCACGTCGCGCAAACGAAACGACCGATTCGATTGTCACGAACGCTGGTTTCTCTCTGCGTGACGCGTAACGAGGAAAAAGAAGAGGGAGGATTTACCACTGCTGGAGAAGCTGCTATTCGATACGAAAGCAATTAAACTTAGCCGGTCGCCATAATTAATTATTTGACATCACGGCGGGGTCTGTTTTGTTAAAGAATCTCGCCGAGCAAATTTGTCTGCAGCAACACAAATTTGCTGCTAAAAGCGAAAACGGAGAATAATCTTACCCTCTTGGTAAATAATAATACGTTTCTCTGCGGCAACGCGAGACAGTTTCCTATTATAGCGAAATAATTTACAGATTCAACAAAATTATTTTCAGCAAATACAATTAATAAATCATACCAAGTCTCTTCACTGTCTGCATATTATAATAATTAATGGCATTCGTGGAAATACCAGCGTCCCCTTTTTCTCCATGTTCTTACGATAACCCCGATGAAAGTAAAATTTTTATATGCTATAAAAATATCTCGTCGAACATGAAAATATTCGTCGTGATAAACACGTTATTAAAAGAACAGCCAGAAAAATGTGATAATCTCTAAACCGAACGTATGTTTTCTAATGCTGGAATCATACATTTAAAAGGATATAAACGATTCAAGCAATATAAGCGTGCATCAGACTTCGCGAGTCGGGGGAGGCAGTCGGCCTCATCGACGTAAATAAGTTGGCGAGAATTCAAAGATTAAGGGAGCTCGCGGAGCGAGCGATACGCGCTCTCTCTTTCTCTCGCCCCGTCCCGTAGCTCGCAGCTCCGCTTCGCACACCGGCGGCGCACCTGGATCGCCGAACTCAGAACGGTGCAAGAAAGCAGTTTTGTTAATTATCCGACAAAAACAGCAGGTACGGTCCCACGCCCTGCCGGCGCTATCAAGCGGGACGCTATCACGTGTGCGCGCGAACGGGAGCGCGAGCCCCGACGATACGTGGGGGTGGCGGCGACGGCGGCGGCGGCGGCGAAAGCGAAAAACAACGCTGCAAGATTTCTCATATCGGTGCGGTATAATCGTGCACATCGCGGGCATCGTGAGAAATAATTTCGACACCCTAAACCGTAGAGCAAACCTCCGCATGTCGTCGCGCGTCTAACTCGATCGGCACGCAGAAATTTGAAAGAGAAACGCGAACGAGAGCGTCACTTGTGCCTTACTTAAATGCGTTTAAGCCATATTTTGTGTCTGAAGATTAAATAATTATTTATCCTAACGTGTGCGATATAATTCTTGAGATGTAAACGAATTTTACGTGATTGCACTCTTTTCAGCGGCGTCTACAATAAAACTGAAGATTTAAGAAAATTGTTACATTGTGAAAATCAATCACAATCGATTATTCTTCTCACGTGAGATAAATAATCAACTGTGATTGATCAATTTTTTTAAATCTCAAGTCTCATTGTAGACGCCGCTTTCCATCTTGTATGTAATTTCTGATCATCAGCGTATATCTCTACGGACTCTACGCAGCAAGGATACTTTCTCATGCGCGCATTGCCGTTATAACTACTTGAGATTCTACGAATGAATCAAAAATACCGAATGTACCGGTAAAACCCATCGTGTACGTGACTGCACGGCAAAAAAATACCGCGTGCCAGACGTAATCCCGACGTTGAAGAATATAAAATGTTTCCTCTACCCCGGCGACGTCGGCCGGGGGTTTGTTTACGCGTGTAGCAAAGCTGACTCGCGTGGAAAGGGAAGGAGAGGATGAAAAAAATGAAGGGACTCGTAAGTAACACAGGAGGGTGCGGGCAACCAGTCGTTTTCCCTTTTACGGCAACACAGTGTGGTTAATCCTCCTGCCTCGGAGGAGATTATCCACATTAACTTTATTCTTCGACCGCTGGGCTCAACAACAAGAAGCAATAATTCCTTTCTCGCCGTCCTTATAACTTTGATTTAATTAAACATTCAACGTCTTGTCTGTGCTGTGGTATAAAAAAGTTTGTAGTTTAAAAAAATATGTACACGCAAGTATTTGCAACATTTTTATTAATAGATAGATAAAAAGATATTGTACGGTTTGTAAGAAATTTACTTTATTTGTTCAGTGAAATCAAGTAATCAGTTGCTGCGATTTGAATGAATAAAAAATGATCATGCGTATTTATAATTTCTTAATAAAAATGTGCCTATAAAGAAAAAGCAAAAAAGTGTATTTTATGCGACAATAATTGATAAAATATGTAATTACACAGGTTCGTAATTACAGAGGTCGTGTCCATGCAACTAAATAATCGATGAAACAATTTAACGAGCAAATAAGTTTTAATCGCTTCTTGATTGAAACGCAGGGAGGTAAAGAGCCGCCTTATCTTGTCGTTGCAGGTCAGGACGCCGGCATTGTGTTGTCGCCGCTGATAGGCGTGGTGGTCGGCGCCCTGGTGACTCTGGTGCTCATCATCCTGGTGGTGGTGGTCCGTGTACGTCGGGAGCGCGTGGCAAAACCGCGGCACGAGAAACCGGCGGAGCTCAGCGAGTTACCGCCCCAACAATACCCCTTGCAGAATTCTCAGCAGACCGTGGAGACTGATCCCGACGTGATCCCGAACAAGTTCGGTAAGACTCCTCTCGAAGCCGATACCCGCTAAACAGCCTCCGCGCGAATCCGATTACGATTCGGTCCATCGGCGTAAGTATAGATGGTGGGCGACCCGTTGTGTGAAACGGGCAGGGTGGGCATGTGCCTCCTGCAAACTTGAAATTGTCCGAAGACTTGTGGACCGTGAATGTGTTTTATCGAGATATCTGGCACGCGTTTTGCGATCGTCTTAGTACAAAGGAAACAATGTGGTTATACCAAAATCATACACTCATCTGGAATACTTAATTAGGCTAAATAAATGATAAATAACAGACTTTATTCCCTTTAAAAAAAATTTTTACATCTTTCTGGTGCGGAAACATTTGACAATAGACGCGTTTGGCATTTAGCATTTCTTTACAAAAATTCTAGATTTCTAAATTTAATGTAGATAAAATTATAAATTGTAACTTTCTTGTACACCCTACACTCCCTTTTCATTTATTTTTTACATGTATTTACTTAACTTTGGTAATTCAGGAGTTACATACTTTCAATCAAATTTAATTAAAAGAAGATTTTTGTTTAATCTCCTTAACCGCGGTTTTAGCCGATCGTCGTGCTAAAGTACACGGAAGTTTTCAAGAGCAAAAGGAAAGAGGTTTAGTCTTCAAAATTAAGTTGAATAGAATCGTTCTTCTCAGAATATCTGCTTTGATTTTTACACAAGAGAATTTTGCACATATTAAAAGAGTTGATAAAAAAATTCAAAGAAGCATGAAATATCATTCTGGTCCGCCAAACGCGCTACCATTGAAGCTACGAATTTCGGTCGCGACTTCGGTGGCGAACTTTTACCCTTGCCGCGTGACCGTAAAATGAAGAATCGGCGAAGAATAAGGAACTGGGGAGGAGAGGGAGAAAGAAGAGACCGCACCTCCGAGCGCAAACTTCGGGTTTCCACCCCATAACGCACTCTCGACTTTTCCCAACAGAGAACCCCGTCTGCTTTCGGTGTTCCAGAGGGTAACCTCGTGGAGGTCAGCCCGCCGAGTTATCCGGGCGGTTATCCCCCGGGACACTGGGTCACGCCCGGACCTACGCCAAGCATAGACGAGCTCTGCCACAAGTTCACGGGGAGGCCGACGGAGCTGAGGTTACCGTCGAGGAGCACGATACCGAGCCTGCCGGGGATGCCGGTGACGGGGATGATGGTGGGCGCCGGCCAGGGCGTCGTGATCGGCGGCGCCCAGGGCGTCGTCGTGGGCGGCGGGCAGGGTGTCATCGTGGCCGGTGAGTGCCTCGACGGCGAAGCGATCAAACGAAGACTGATGGCAAACAGGCTGCCGGAGAGCTGCGTCTAGAAGCTCAGCTCGTCCATCGCAGGTGACGTGGTGCCGCCGTCGTCGTCGTCGTCGTCGTCGTCGTCGTCGCCGTCGTCGTCGTCGTCGTCGTCGTCGTCGTCGTCGTCGTCGTCGCCGCCGCCGTCATCGCCGTCGCCGTCAGCCTGACGGAGCGCGTTCAGGAATACGGCTATCGCGTGCGCCGCAATCGGTGACCGGCACGAGATCCTGGCGAGAGGCGAGGCTCGAAAACGTGCTCGAGAAGTACTCGTCGTTGTATCCTAGAACGAATTTCAAAGGTCCCGCTTCCCGAGGAAGCGTTCGCGTTGTCCGTTTTCGTGACAGCCGTCTGTTAGCTTTAACGTGTTTGCTAACGATCTCCGGCGCGATCGACTCCGTTCAGCGAAGCGGGGAAGAAAGAGAGAGAGAGAGAGAGGAGAGAGAGGACTCTCGCTAGCGTGGTAGTTCAAGCGATCAATAGGACGCCCGGGGATATACGTTACGTGTCGGAGATCGACATTACGTCTTGCGAACAATTGATTTCGCTCGAGTCCGGTGGCGCCCGGATCGGGGGAGGTCGAGTTCTCGCGCGCGCGGCGCGACTTTTCGCGGGATGGTATATACATACGCGAGATTAAAAGAGACACCGTCCGTCGCGATTGTTTTCGAAACACGATCGCCGCGCGAGCCAGTTTCCCGTCGCGTCGCGTCGCGTCGCGACGGGGATGGGGCGAAAGTGCGCGAAGAAGTTAACCGAAAACTCGTCGAAGTTTTCCCCCTGTCCCGCCTCGGGAGGTATTGCCAAGTTCTAACATTCTGTTTTCGGTCGTCGACTTAACCGTCTTTGCCCCCCTTTTTGTTTTGAAGCGGATGATCTTCGACGGGTGTGTCTACTCGAATATTTCTCCTAGTTTGCGTCTCACTATGGCGGCCCGCGGACTATAAGAGAGGAAATGCGGAGAATCGAATCGCGAGTTGCGAGAGCTGCTCGGATTGAGCACCGAAATTAATACATCTTCGAGGGAGACATCTCGACGGAAGAGCATCAAAATTCATCCCCTTTGTTGCAGTGCCCTGCACTTTTGGAATTTTGTACAAAACGGAATTAATTTTTTATTTTTATGTACAATGGAAAAACAACTCTCTCTATTTTATTCTCTTCTTTTTATTCTCAGCCAATTACATTTAGCTTGCTATACATTTTCCCGGCCTCGGGTAAATTTCCTCCGGACGCATTAATCTTTCGTTCGTTATTATTCCCCTCGTCTTCGTTTTTTTTTTGTTGTTATATATCTGCCCGCCAGCCCGCTAGCATCTCTCGCGACGTTCCTAAATAAATCCGAATTCTACCAACGAAACGCTGGTCCGGAAGCATCAGGCCGTGAAACACGAGGAAAGATAAAAGGCTCTCGAACGAACCCCTTTTCCGATGGTTCGAATGAAGACGAATGAAGGAACCGCGCGAAAATATACCGGGGGATAGGGGAGGAGGGCCAAGAGGGCCGGGAGAAGAAGTCGGGCGCGAGAGGAGGAGGAGGAGGAACGTGGGAATGAAAGGAAGAAAGGGAATGCTCGATGCCACTTTGGCATGTAGTTTGAAGGCGTGAAATGCGGTTTTAAGGTTGAACGATCAGCTCCGATATCGCGATAAAGCGTGGAGAAAGCGGGGGAGGGGTAGGAAGCGCGGGCGTCGATATCCTGTTTAAATTCTTCGAATTCGATATTTTGGGCACAACTTTCACATATCGCATCAGCACCGACAAATGCCGAACGAACGATGTGCAGTGTCGGTGATATTTACGTTCGCGCGATATTGCGGGAGATAGGACGTGAGTAACGATAACGATATTAAAATTCGAGAAAGTCCCCGAGAGACGAAAGGAAGGAGCGCTCGTGAGTCTATAACATATCGAATCTCGAGATCGACATCGATCGCCGTAAGTCTCACTGCCGTTTAATTTTTACGATCTCGAGTAAATGCAATTGAATTAACGAGCAGTTGAAAGAGAGAAAAGAGGCTGAAAACGTCCCTCTCGTCCCATCTCAAGGGGGATGAAAACCACGCCGAGCCGCGTAACGTACAAAAAGTGGAAGCGATTCTTACGGAAACAAGACCAGGCGCACATTACACTCTATTGGTAATTGTGATAGAGCATTTATAAATTTTTCTACCGCCGATATGAGTTTTCTGTACTCCCCGCCGAATGATGAAAAAAAAAATACTGCCCTTGCGAGACTCGGACGCTCTCAAACGTTCTAAGAAGTATTCCCACCGGGATGTGTGCGTGTGGGTGTGTACGCGTGTGTGTAAATATATACATAGTTTTAACGGATCCTTTATCAAATCATTATCACCGTTATTCGCGTTCGATTCGCATGAGAGAGAGTGAGAGAGAGAAAGAGAGAGAGACAGAAAGAGAAAGATACGAAGAGGAAGACGGCGCGCGGCAGCGTTCGCGACGTTCTTTGCGTTCTCGCGCGAGGAAAGCTTCACTTTGTAAGGTTTTGCAAAAACTGGTCTTCCACGTGACACTTCGCGACGAAGTCGTGAAACTTCTACGGCGAGAATGGAACTAACGAATCGACGAAAAGGCGTATATCCCTAATGGAAACGGTGTAACGCGAACTTTGCCCGCGGAAAAGTTCGTGCTCGCTTCGGATGATCGATAGACTCGTAATGTGTAAAAAAAAACCAGAAAAAAGAAAAAAAGAGAAAAGGAGAGAGAGAGAGAGAGTGAGTGACGGACCGAGGAATGAATAACGAGTGTATCGCGTCGGCGGCGACGCGTAGTAGTCGCTACCCTCGGAATTACAGGCGGGCGAATAACGTCGAATCAATCGTCGGGTGTGTGGTGTGTTTTGATGTATATATAAAGAGATAATGATCAAGTACGATGGTTGCTCGTTAGCTAATGTATCGCTGTATATATCGTCACAGGAGAGTCTAACGATAGGTTGACAACGTTCAAGTTTTTCGAGAGGAAGAGATAAGTTTCGCGGCGGAGCCGACTCGTCGAACGACCTCGTTTAACGTTTTCCGTCACCTGCCCGCTGCGCGAGGGCGAAATCGCGGGAATTGTTTTCATCAGCGTTCACGATTTGACACGGAAACGCGCTCGACAACGCGCTCCGCCGAGATCTTTCAAATTCACCTCCCTCCCCGTCCCTCAGCCTACCGTCGGTGGTGCGTGTTGCAATTTTTTAACGCCAGAACTGGATTTTGATGTGCGCAAACGTTGGAAGGATTTTTTTTTTTAATTAAAATCCTCTTAATATTTTTTTATTGCGTATTGAGTGAAGTGTAACCTCATTACTTCTCCGTCGCATACAATGGCTCACCCTTCTCTAAAGAAAAAAGAATCCTATTCTTTTTATTTGCCCTTCTTTCCTATTCGATAGTTTCGTGGATCCCGACAGCAGAGATCCGGTCCTGAACTTTCTACGCAATATCTTTTTCTTTATCCTCAGTTTGCGACGACCTCTCGAATCCAGCAATCGTTACCGAACGATCGAAGAATCGTGAGATCAGGCAATCGAACGGCACATATCTTTCACGTCCACGAGAACTCGTTCGGAAGTTCAAGGATGAGCGATGGCGGGTGACGTATCACGGGAGATCGGACCGAGAGAGCGAGTTAGAATAAGACGAAGTACATACTGCCCGTATTCATTTTGTAAGAACGGGGGAAATGTCGGGGATATATCAATCTTTTTCTCTCGCACACATGCGCGCGCGAGAGGATCTTATTCGGCGAGCGTGCTGCGGCGGAGGATCGCCCGAAAGTCACGTTCTCGGTCAGCGTGACCCGGGCAGTCGAGCGCGAAGGAAAAGAGGAAGAGGGGAGAAAAAAAGAAGATAACCGCAGGCGATCACGGAGAAGCAACAGTAGCGAGTAATGTGACTGTACATAATCAGAGTTGTACGTAACGACGACGCGAGAGAGTCCATGTAAATCGATCGGCGGTCGTAAGCCCGAACCTCAAGTTTATTGTATAGGTGATTTCATATCAGACCCTCCCAACTTCATCCCTCCCTCCGACCCACTCTCCTTCCTCCCCCTCGCCCCTGTCCGTCACCAACGACCCGATATCGTTTAACTAACTCGTATGTATATACTACACCATGTTTTGATCTGAATAAACTGTTTAATTGTCCGAATCCCCTAGGCGTGTTCATTTAAGCCTGGCAATCCCGTGACGTGATGCACAGTATCGGTATTACTTTTACGCAACAACGGCACGGGTGTACGACTCACCGGAAGAGCGAGGTGCACGCACGCGCGCTTATAAAGTAAAATAGGTGTCCTGACAAACGACGCTCACGTGCACGCAAAAAGGAGATAGACGCGCCTGAAAAATGGGGGCCGAAACTTCCTTCCTTCCGGTTCGACGAAAAAGGAATACTCGGCGCGTGAGGAGTCACAGGCGGAGGAGCAGCAGGGTGGCGGCTTTGAGAAATTCGCGGTATGCCACGGAGGAGGAAGAAGTCCCCGGTCTGGCACGTAAGTTTTTCGTTTTCTGTTCTAGGTATATATATACGCGAGTCTGCGAAAGCAGGATGCGTCTCGCGCGCGACTCGACCGCGCGCGCGACACTCCAGCTCTCGAAAAATATTCTCCCCTTAACGGCTCGGGCGTCGGCGTATCGCGACGTGTATAACGGCAACGTTTACGCCCTACACTGCAGCAGGCAGTGAGATAACAGGTGAAAGGGGTCTGTAATGAAAAACGCGAATTTTTATCTCGGCTTCTAAGATTTTATCTGAGATTTTACGACGATACATAGGCAGGTCATAAAAATCGCTTGATATGCACACCTTGCGAGCTCCCACGTGTGCCCTTGAGCATCGCGAGGGGAAGCGGGGGAGGGGAGGGAAATGGAAAAGATGTTGCGCGGAATTTTAATCCCGTCTCGTATGTTCGCGCTTACCAAAAGCATCCCGTATATATGTATATAAAAAAAAAACTAGGAAAGAGACACGTTAGAATATCAAACGGCCTGCGCAAACGGCGCAGCGGATTAAACGCGTTTATTTGCATGTTACGACGCTACAAGAATTTCTGATCTCACAGTAAATCACGTTTTCACTTAAATTCCACGCGATACTAAGACTTAGAGTATACAAACTTTTTTTTGTACGAACTTTTCGAAAGAGAAATATCGTATGTACAGCCGTGGACACGGCATCGGTTGCGACACTTTTTTTTTATAGGTTTCTAATATGTATTTAATATGTACTACATCTAATATGTACATAATATATACTTTATAGATAACAAATAATATTTTGCAAATGCGAACCACGATGTTACTATCTTCAGTCTAGAGTTCTCTCTAACATCAATCGTGGTCCGCATTTGCAAAATATTAATTAGTGCGTTTTGAAACCTATAAAAAAGAAAGCAACCGATGTGTACGATGACTGTACACATCCATCGTAACGCGGTATCCTCGAATTTTGACACGCACAATTGGCGAAATTACGTTCCCATCGAATTCTCGTCAGAGGATTTCCGCTTCCTGTCCGTCTCTTTCGTAGCCTCGCACGGGTATACGAGATCTCGCAGTTTCCGATGCACCCAGCGCGGCACGCTGACGATGATATCCATGCCTTTCACCACCACGTGATTGTACGTCTCGTACACGGAGTATTTTATTCCCTCGAGATGCGGCAAGCGTGCCTATATAAAGGACGAAGGACAACGTGTCGGTGAGACCCGCGCGTGCGCGTCCTGATGATTTGTAAATTTAACTTCGTGTTTATACCGGCCGATCGGGAAAAATCACGCTCGTCATTCTGTAATACAGATCCTCCGTTTTGCTGCTGTCGCTCCAAAGACCCTCCGAGCAGGTCCAACAGATGAGACCAGCAACGATTGCGCCTTTTACGAAGAACGACGTAACCCTGTAAAGCTTCGCGCCGGTCGTAAGCGGCAACGGAGGTAACTCCTTCTGAGCTGCGAACTGCATAAATAAAGGCGAACGTTATAATTAAAACGTCATATACCTGACCCAGATTTTATTATTGTAAAGAATTTAAGATTGGATTAAATCTGATCTTAATTCCACTTAAATAATTATACATATTAAATAATATTATAAATTCAGTGTCATAAAGTGTCATAAATTAATTAAATACTAATATAAAGAATCTTTGATTCGTAGATATTTGAGATAACCAGAGAGGCACGCAATTAGACTCTCATACAGAGTTCATCAGCTTTCGCGTTTCTTAATGCGAATTTTCTGAAATCGGACTGCCGCTGAAATGCACGGGGAATAAATGTGCCAAATAAACGTTTCCCGTTCCGCCGCTGTTCGCCGCGTCGCGCTCGGCTACGCTGTTCCAAGGACCTCGACGATGTCCCTGACAGTTACGGGGTCTCGGACCGCCCTCCTCCATTAGAGACCCATCGCTATAGCAGTGTACACCGACTGTCGAGCTAATTCCAGGTAAACGCAACTACGTATCGACTAACCAATTCCGTACAGGTGCTCGAACACCATCATCTCGTTACGCGGCGTGTCAATATCGCGCGAGGGCCAAGTGAACGCTTCGACACAGCGACAAGCCACATGATTTAACCGAGAATTGGATGCCTCGCGATTCGCGTGAAATGTACGGTTTGATATGTATGTAGGTACAGTCATGGATAGATCGATTGCGGGCATTTTTTTTTACAGGTTTCTAATGTGTATTTAATATACATAATATATATATTTTATAGGTAACTAATATTTCGCAAATGCGAACCACGATGTACTATCTTTAATCTAGAGACAGTATAACGCACCAATCGTGGTTCGCATTTGAAAAATATTAGTGCGTTTTAAAATCTATAAAAAAAAAGTGTCGCAATTACCGATCTGTCCACGACTGTACGTCTCGCGAAAGGTTTCTCGACATCGCATTTCCGTCTCTCTCTCTCTCTCTCTCTCTCTTTCATCGCAATATTTTTATTTGTCAGACACTGAACAACGTTCCAGCGGCATTAATCAGCCGGTGGCGTTTTTTTTTATCTCCGGAGGTTGAGTCAGACGTTTTGATGATGTATTGTTGTATGAATATTTACGCATCTCTCAACAGAATTGTGATTTGCGATTCCAGAACTAATTAAATCTCTGAAAACTTCGATAAAACGAACTTCTTCCCTCACCTTTGGCCGCGGACATTTCCTTTGCGCGTCTTTCCACGAACAAACTTTAACTTCCACCGGTCTCGGGGTCCAGGAATCGCTTGCGCGATTAGGATCGGAGGAGGAACCCGCGCTTACGAGTTTCGGTACCTTCGGTTTCCTGCATGTCGCAGGATTGGACAGATTAATGGTCTGTACGACACACTTTGTACTTCTCTTCATATTGCGTCGAATCGCGAGGCATCCAATCGCTCTTTCGGATGAAAAACCTTTGCAAATGTAGAAATTGATTGAGATAAAATATAGGTTAAAGACAGAAGAAAACATTTCTACGGTCCAATTTATTAAGATTAAATATTGAAAATAATGCAAACAGGCAAACCCCTAGGAGCATATTTCATTTCTCAACGAATTAATATTCAAATAGATATAAATAATGCTTTATATATTCAATAGAAATTAAACTTACATGGAGGTATCACGATAAAATTTTGAAAAATTTAACTGTATACCCTCAGAATTTTATTTCTTTATTTTTTGTATTTCAACCAAAATATTTTTTATAGAGCTTCAACGTGTCTGTTGTACTGCAAATTTATCCAACGTTACGGCATATGACCGAGTGACATTTATTAAAATCGATTAGCTTTTGTTCGTGACGTGCCGTTCGCGCAATATACCAACTGCATAATCATCATCACGTTATTTACATTTATATAATAATATATTCATATTCTATTAATATCGCGATGTTAATCGCCAGTTATTTGGGTAAACTCGCCTAGACACAATTTTCGTTAACGAGGGGGAGAAAGAGATGCGCATGTTGGATGCACACGCCGACCGTCGATTTCCTTACCAAGCGACCGTCATCGACGGGCAACAAAGAAAACGATGGAAAAAGTGTGTGTATGTGTGTACGAGAGAAACGCGCGAGTACACGTAACAGATACGGCACGACGCGCGCAACAAAGGACCGGGCGGAATAATGCATGGCAGGTGCTCCGTCAACTTTGGTACGCAAAATTCTGTTTCGGGGGCCTTCCCCGGGTGTGTGTCACCCATCCCCCCGTGCAAGCGCACGTTCTGATAAGAGCGAATGTATATACATAAAGGAGCGACGAGATTGCGACACGGAGGAGGAGGGTGAGAAAGGGTCGGAGGGCGAAGAGAGAGGCTCACGAAAAGGGGGCCAGTGCTTGATGAAACTCAGTTTTCCAACGAGGTCTTTACGCCGCAACTTCCCTCTCCGCACTCCATTTCGTTACTCGCACACGGCGCGAGCTCACGATTCCTTATTCATCAACGCCATTGGAAAAACCCGTTGAAATTTGCATCCCGGCGGGTGCGCGCGCGCACGCCGATGCATCGTCGACGGTTTATGGGCCATCGCGCCGCGCTTGGTGTATCGTCGAGTTAACGTAAGACCGTGCAAGATTTCGCGCGATCGTATAACTAAGTCTCAATCACGGACGTGACGTATTTGTTAACGTCCCACTCGTGAAATTTCCGCGACATTTTATAAGACGGACTCCGCAGAGAATTATGCAAATAACGACGACGACAACGGAAGTCCGACGACGATCAATCCGTGCGTCGTCGTGGTTTGACATCGCGGCGTTCTCTCATCAGCGGAAAATGCAGTAATTTGCGAACTCTCTCCGACGCGGTACTCCGAATTCGTCGTTGAGATTCCTGCGCGAACCGGGAAGAATGCCAGTTAAAAAAAATTTGCCACGTCGCTCCGACGTAATGACGTCGCCGCGATATATATCTGCCGGGGGTATAAAGAGAAAAAAAAAAGAAGGGAGAGGGATGCGCGCGAGAGATGCGGAGAAAAACGACTATCGCGCGACGATAAAAGGAGATTCACGATCGTTCGCCGCCCGTTGGATGGACATTAAGAAAACCATGAACGTCGCTATCGAGCGGGTCCACGATCTTTTAACGAAAGGTAACCGGGCGGCGGGGTGGTGAAATACGAAGGACACGCGGGAGAGAGGACTTTCGGCCGGGAAAGGGAGGAAAAGGAGGAGGAGGAGGAGGGAGAGGAAAACTAATTTTCGCGATATTAGTCTTACGAAATTGGTTATTGATGTTCTATTCGTCCGCCGATAATGGCGGCGCGGAAGCGATTCCCCGCGGAGAAAAGGTCGTAAGACCCCCGGGCGGCAAGGGTCAAGGATCTCCAGGGGTTACGTTGTCCGTGCGGGGCGAGGCGCGCTCGTCCTTCTTAAAGGAATTGCTTCCTTAACGGGCGTTAAATCGACTTCGCCACCGCGCGCGGTCCTCTCTCTCTCTCTCTCTTCCCCGCACGCTCTTGCGATTGACAGATATTTCGTGGTCCCTTCGCCAGACTTTGTCCTTCCTTCCTTCCTTCCTTCCTTCCTTCCTTCCTTCCTTCCTTCCTTCCTCTCTCTCTCCCTTTCTTCGCCATTCTCCCTACCCCTCGTTTCTCCCGTTCACCACCCTTCCCGCGTCCATTCTGGGTTCCCTTTTCTTCCTCGAGTCCGCCTCCGTGCATTCTTTTTCGCCACTTTCTCTCAGAAAGGCTTCCAAGGCGCACCTTCGCGAGTTTCTTCGCTTCCAGCTGGACGAACGATTGCTCGCCTGGCGACATTCCAGGCAATCTCCCCGCCGGCCAGGGAGACCTCGCCGGTGGAATACACGATAAATTGATAAATTCGCGGATCCTACGCGCCACCGGCAGATAGTTGTCGAGTATGCTCGTGATACAAATGCACGGCTCTCGTCCGTGTGTCCACCGCTTTTTTACACTCGAGAGCAGCGTTCTATTCCTTTTTTCCTGTCAAGCTTAAAAATGCAGTTTAATATTTTACAACATTTTTATTTTAATCCTTTTTACCTATTCTCGATATACTTAAACGACACATTTATAGATCGTTCAGGTCAGAGTTGATTTTAACAGTATTGAAATATTTAAAAAAATGGGAAAGATTTATTGCTCGTGTAATTTAAGATTTTCAAAAAGTTATTTTAAAGATTAGAGAAGCTATTACTGCCTATCTATTATTCAGCGATTATTCAGAGAAACATAAATTGGATCATGTTCAACGTTTTTAGAATTTTCTGCCTACAAATATGTTTGGGATAAATGTCTTTTAAAGATATCTCCAAAAAGTGTTCTTTCGAAATGTCAAGCCGTTTACCACGCCTGTAGGATACGCGCAATCAATATATAGGTTCAGCCGATGGTTCAGAAACACGGCGGCTTGATAACCGGCTAATAACGCGAAGACGCGCGCGCGCATAGGAGAGAGAAAGAGGAAGAGAAAGAGAGAGAACCGCCGGAGGCACATATGATTTGCCGCGGTGTCGTAAATCGAGATTAGCGCGGAATTTCGGTAGTCGCCGTCTAACAACGATATCAAGAGAGGAGAGGAAAGGGGGAGTAGGTAGAAAATGGCCCGCAGTTGCTCACCCCGAGCGAGGACTCGGAGTCCTCCCGTTCTCGGAGCTCAACCACCGAGTGAGCCGAATTATCGTTTTCCTCCCCCTCTTTCAGCCCGCCGTCCTCCCCCGTTCTATACGTCGTCTATCCTCGCGAGCGAGCTTCGCGACGAATAAGCGGAGGACGGCGGGCTCGGGCGGCACATACGGCACCTCTCTCTCTCTCGGCTTCCCTCTTCCCGGTCGGAGGTTCTGCGGAGAAGCGGGTGGGAGCTCTCAGGAGCGGATTAGAATATCCCTCGAAGCCAAGCTCAGCCGAGGGACCAAGTTCCTGGCAAACGCGACACATTATTCCTAGGTCGATTAGACGTCCGACCCTCGTGTCAGCCCGGGCCTAATAACGCCGTCGGGCGGCCCTTAGATCTTCAGGAGATTAACACAAGTGAAATAACACCTCGACCCGGCCATCTTTAAACTGTCACAGACCGTCAATATCAAGCGATAACCCCGCCCAATTTGTCCCAATTAAGAAAACAGTTAATATCGATCGCGATAGTCAAGCGATAGATAAGTCCATGTTTTATATACGAAACGCGAAAGGCAGTGCGAAAAAATATGTCCCAATAATGAAAGAAGGGTAAGCTTCCTCTTATTTGTAAAGCTTTAAAGTCTTTATAACAATTACAAAAAAATCGAGAATATACTCTGTTTTATAATTAGTGATTACAGGGTGCAGTTAAATCACCGATTAGATCTTTGCGCTTCTTCCGATGGCAAATCGATGGAATAGTCGCGTGACTGCGACAGTTTGCGCGAAAATGCACGAGTTTCACGGTTACGCGTGTTATAAACGAAAGAAATACGTATATAGAACGAGACACTTACATGAGAAACTATGTTGAGAAGCACTACACGAGGTTCGCGCGGCTGACGTAACGACGTTCAAGGGACCGGCAAATTCATGCCGGCGCGACGCGAAACTCTCCCGTTTCGCGAGTTACACTGCGAAACGATGAGAACGAGGCAAAATTTAAAAGTTTTAATGAAGTGCACCCGGGATACAGCATACGCGCGGGCATAAGCGTTCCAAGAGCATCGAATTATTATCTTTTTTTTTCCTGCTCGACGCGACGACTGCAGATTTATGAAAAACATTGCGGACAGAAACTGTCGACGCGTACTATGTAATTCCTCTTGCCGACGAGTTCAAGGAATTTCGTTGAAATCGATGTAAAATTAGTACGCCGAAGCGTTCAGCTTCTACATAAAATTGCGCCATAAAATATAAAAGTTAAAATTAAAAAAACCCGCAAAACTTAATTTGCGTGCATTCTACATATTATTTAGTAGCACCTGCCTTAGTAATATATTAATGTGAACCGCCGATGAGGAAGGATCAATTTTCCCTTCGAATGACCGGAGAGCCCTTTAGTCGCTGAGGGGGATGATATTGGAAGTAAATCAATACAGTCCGTCTTAGTCGACGGTGGGCGCGTTAATTACCGGCGAGTCCAATTAAATCCGGTGGCGGCGACGGACGCACCGGGCGCGCCGCAAAGACATTCGCCCGTCCTCCGCCATTTCGCGGTCCAGCGGTGGATTGCGAGACACAGGGGTCGGCGGTTAAAAGAGGCGGTCGGCCAGCCGACCGGGCCCGGCAGGGGGAGAAAGGACACCCCACGGCACTGCCCCGCGGGACGGAGAGCTTAAAAATATGATTTTAATACCGCTGCTCCGGGGGTCGCCGTATATCACGCTTTTGTCCGCCTACTATTGTCTCTAACGCCCGGGCCCATACCCTCTCAAAACCACCATCTACCACGTCCACGTCCAGCCCAAACCCATCCCCTTTTCTCTCTCGCGAACCGAATCGTCGCCCCCTCCCCTTTCCCCGTTGCATACCCGACTGGTCTCGACCGTCGCGAAAAACGCTCATAATTGGAAATCTTCGGTCGACGATTGTCACTCGACAATTATCCGCGAGTCCGTTTATCTGCGATCGTAGCTAGTTGCGGTCAGAATTTTTTCTTTTTTAGAGCAATGACGATCTGCCGTCTCAACGCAGTCGAAAGCCGTTTGTTAACGAATTACATGGAAGTCGGATAATACCGCGTGATGTTACGAATGCGGCGGGAGCGTAAATCGGCTCCGGCGCGCTACTGCTTTTTGCCGCCGCCGCCGCCGCGCCGGCCGGGAGAAATTTAGAGATCCGCGGATCCGTAATTTTTATCCGTTTTCAAGAGAGCTTAACGAGCAGCGCTCTCCGGCAAAAAGATTCTATAGGTTTTCCACACGTTCGACTCCTCCGGTTTTACCCGAACCCTTTACCGTGTAATACGCGGCGGGTTTACTGCCCGGCGTTTTCTGCGCATACCACCGAACGACATATCCTCATCCTGATTTAACGTACAGTAATAAAAAAAAAACTCCGACGTCTCTACCCGGATTGCGTATTTCTCCCGCTATTACGTTACTAATCTAAAAATTTCTGCAGCTGCCCGATCTAAAAACTCTCGCCAATCGCGTGTATTCCGCACGACGGTAGAATTCCGGCCGCGCGGTCGTTAATAAGCGGCTATTGTATTCATTCATTATATCTTCTCGTAAAAAATTACCTATATAGGCATACATATTCACGATACATATTAGCGAAAGCGCCGTTTAATCTGACGGGCTGAATTTTAATAACGGTCTTCAACTACACGTAACCGTTGACGCGTACCTACGTCGCTTCGTGGAGATCTGCTGCCGCCGTTCGATGGACCGTTCGAGCGTGTCTTCACCATTGATTTCACACGCACGCGGTGCAATCAATCGCCCGCGAATTTGAGTCGGACCGATGGATAGACGGCATGATGACGTTCTAAAAAAACATTGCACAGCTTACCTTGGTTTCGAAGTTAATGATCGAATTAAATTCTTGAGGCGTTTTTTTTATGTTTCGTGCAGTATTTAAAAGACAGATTAAAACACGATGATAATAAACTTTTTATAGCAAACAAAATGATAAATCGTATTGAATCCACATACCCGGGGTGAAATGAAAACACTGAGAAACAACGGGAAAATTTAGGGCGCGAGGATATAGAGTATGTATAGCTAAACAGATTACGGGTAAAGACATCCGCGCGCCCTGTATTAACCCATATAAAATGGTCCCCACGGTGCAATCAATTGTCGTCAATCCGTAGATAAGATTAGATAAGGGGTAGGGCTGAGCAGGTAGAACAGGGTGGCTCGACATGATTATGGAGATTGTTATCAACCTAAAACGATATATTATTTATGCCGCGATTATTCGATCATTCCTCGATTGCATATTCAGCTGGAGTCTACGAAGCGAATTTGTTTATACGTGGATCGTCATCGGATAATTCGATCGCGCGGCTCTTTATTATTAGAGCGTTGTAAAAAGAAAATACGATACTTCGAATATTTAAATAATACGAATCGTCGGATTTGAATTATTTCGAATCCCGACACGCCAATTCGACTTTATACATTCAGACCTATTCAAATTATTCAAATAACACGACTGTTCGTATAACAGTCCTGCCGTTAGTTTCACTTACGGCGATTCCGTTCCGTGATCTTTATGAAAATTCAAGCGCGTATTACGTAAGCCTGTAGTAATATCAGGGATTTGGAAACGAGGGTAAAACGCGATGGGCGATAGCCCCCCGGGGAACGGCCAGTGGTTTCGATCAATCTCTGTTACTAGTTCGTCCCTAGGGCACGGCGGGCCCTAAGTATTCCACGAATTATACATCGAATCTTCGCCCTTGTACCAATTCCTGTCGCAACTCACAGTGCGAGAAAGAGTGAGATAGAGATAAGATGTGCTTCCCATTTAGCGACACAAGTTGACACAAACGTCTATCTTTGCTGTTACTAGATGTTGAAAAAAAAAAGACAAAATGACGTTTGTGCCGCTAAATGGAAAGCATCCAAGATATCTCGTGCGCGCACGTCACAAATATAAACGTCACAAATAAGAAAAATGAAGTTCTCTTTCTACGTGAAAAGAGGAAGAAGAAAAGAACACAGCGGAAGAAGGGAGAGCATTCAATCGATTGCCTTAAGATCCTTAAGATTAAATAATGGAATAGATAAAGGAAAAATATTAAAGTCCAGTTTTATAAGAGTTGCAGCAAATAATGATTTATGAAAACCCGGATTAACTTATATTATTTAGCAAAAAAGAAAGAAGGTATTACTAGTCTCTGACGACCAAACGCATATCGTTTAATTGCTTTCGACACGAGAGCGAAAAAGTAGCATAATATAAAAACTTTGTAATGTAATACGCTGTACATATTACGGTATGTCGCTATATAATTGCAGAGGGAAAAAGTAATCTCAACTTGCTATGCGCTTTGGCCGCAAACTTTTTTAGAACGTATGTCTCTTTAATTCGAGATAATTGTAATTTTCATTGGCTTTACGGCAATGAAAGTCTCGCGTTGCGCCCGCGCGCTATATTTAATTCCGGCAACGTCACGATTGCGTTTGCAGCCGCGTTCACATGTCCTGCAACTATAAATTGAAATGTCGCTGTTACCGTTACGTTACTAACGACTACTGTAATTATAAATTAAACCTATTTGAGGGGAAAAGAAACACCCGTCGTTCCCCATCTCGCAATTTTTTATGCTGTGCGCATTTTTTTATTCCTTTTTTCTTTAATTTTTACACTTTCGTTTATAAATTAACACTGCGGTTGTTTGCCATTTGCTCAACTTGCACGATTTGTATTAACTAAACGTGTTTTATTACTTTTTACCTGCGTTAAAGGTTCAAATTAAAACGTCAATTTATTGATAGAAATTCGTTTATCGTTTTACCTCCTAACGATTTTTAATACCGGCTATTGTACATCTCAAATCCTGTATATATATTGTCCGTATATTCTTTTTTTCTTACCGCGTTTGCTGTACCTCGACTCTCGCCATTGTCGAGGCTATCCGATCGGGCGCGTCACAAAAATGAAGACCATAAAGATATCCGGAGGATCTTTACGGCGCTTCCTGCACGGGACACGGGGGGGGGGGTGGTACCCCGCAAATCCGGCGAGGTCTTTCTTGGACGAACGGTGAGGGAGAGGGGGAGGGATGGGGTGGCTGATCATGGTGGAACGCGTAATCACCGAGGTGTAATACGTGCGTGCAAACCAACCCCTGCTCACGCCTCGATACGCGCGGTGATAGGCGTTTCGTAGGTAGTCGCACGGCTGGCTCGAAAAGGGAGGTTCCAGCAGTGCCGTGGACTATAATTCTGCATTATCGGTGAGTTCACGGGCCAACGCATCCCCGCGTTGGGGAAAGGGGCGAAACGGTCGCGCTCTCCGTTCTCCGCTAACCCTTTCTACCTGGCGTTGCTTAACACCTCCCTCCCTCCCACGAAAGCTGCGTGTGCGCTTTAAATTTCAATTCTCGATCTAAATAGTAATTACTTTTGCGCAATTAACGCTTTATCAATCGTCTGTTGAAAATTATATACACATAAGGTTCACCATTATTCACAATTCTGCTACATTCCATTCAAGTTTTCTTTATTTATTGGATTATTAACGTAATTTGTGTGAAATCTATTTAGATTTCAGCATTACATAAAACATTTTTATAATTAAAAAATTTTTACCAATTCTGTGTATCTAATTCAAATATGTAATAAATATTGTTTTATTGAAATATATGTAATCTGTAAATAATTATTACTCTTTGCTCAGTATAGAAAAATTTTTTGTAAATGTATCTTTAAAATTAGTAAAAATTTTCTTATTTTTTTCTTATTTACTTTTTAGAAATTAAATATTTATGATATCTAATCATTTAAAATAATTTTCAATACTTCAAGAGTTGTCGATAACTGATGGTACATATTCCAAATTGCAATACTCTTAGTGTATTCGGGGTGTCTCCTTCCCCTCTCGACAATCGCGATTCATTCCGAGCGGTTCGTTGCCGGCTGCAAATCAGCAATTTCTTGATATCGCCGATTTTCCCTAAGTAGAAAAAACGCATCGGGCGAAGAATGACGCGGCGGGACGGTCGACGACGGGGTGGCGAGGTGACCCCCGGTTAGGAATGATTTAAGGGTTGTTATCGGCGAGCGGAGCTGCGGGTCGGGCCGTCCACGTCAGCGGGAACGTTCGTATCAATTCCAGCCATCCCCCGAACCAGCCTTAACTTTACCCACGCTCCCTCTCGCCCGACCCGAGCACCTCCCCCTCCCCCCTTCCGTTCCCTCTCCTTCGGTCCTCTCTCGCATCCCACCCCTGTCTTCCCCGGGCGGGAGACAGGCATTAACCGGGCCGTGGTAACCGGGCCGGACGGCCGAGATTGTCCATACCACTGCCTCTTCTCGTCGGCCTGTACCGACGATCTATTAGATCGGCACGGAGGCTGTGCGGAGCTCTGCGCGCGTTTGGTACGGTCGATGTATCGTCTATCTGGTTAGGTTCACGCGCGAATGCCTCGAGGGGCAATGGCGGGTGATGAATTGGTGATTAAGATGAGCCAGCCGGCCGCGATCGGTGCCGTGCGCTCTCCCAACGGAGCCGCGATATTCCGAATCGATCGCGAGCTTCCCATTCTAAATCCGCGAATCCGACTCGTTCTTCTCTTGCGCTTCATTATAATAAAACATGTAGCTTTGGCATTTCGAAATCAAGATATAATTTATATCTAATATATATCTAATTTATATCTAATATTTATACATGGAAAGAACAATTTTGCTGAATTCAGATCTGAAAATAATTTTTGTTCGATAATCAAAATAATTTTGTGTGAAAATCAAAATGATTGCTAGAATATCGAAATGTTTTATAGCAACACTTATCAGTTTTAACATTCCAATAAATTATTTTAATGATTCAACAAAAAATTATTTTCAGATCTGTTTTTAGCAAAATTTTTAGACCTTTCAACAAAATCGTTCTTTTCGTGTATCTAATATATATATCTAATTATATATTAATACTACATAATGTAGATTGTCATAAATAATTTTTATAGTGCATATATTTTCGGGATCTTTGAATAATGCACTTTAGATTTTTTATGTCGAGATATATTCTTTCAACGAAATGTCAAAAAAATACTTTTTAACTACATTTTTGTGCTATTCGTTACTCATATTCAGTTTAAAGCTTCTAAAAAATTTATTACATCTCATTTTTGCAAAATTCAGAAAAAACGAAGCTAAATATCATTTTATTATAATAATTCTTTTTGGAGAAACACAAAAAAAGAATTGTTTTATAATGCAATGCAGATAAAATCTAGTTTGAGGATATTTTATTTTAGACAAGATTTCAAAAATAATATAAAAATCTGTCCTCACTTACATCTCTATCATCTCAAAATTTTTTTAGAGAAAGAGGACATTTGTACCTATAAAAAAAAAGTTTTAGAAATTTAGGAGATTTTAATGCGAGACATAATTGACCGCTGTCATTTAATTTAAAAAACCGTTATCTGTTCTACACAGCTTTTATTTGGATTCGTTCCGCAGTATGTACACAGTTTCGCAAACAAAGTATAAACCGAATGGGCGACGTTACACGCGTTCGCAACAATCGCAACGATCCGCTTCCGCGGCCCCGGCGACGGGCGAGCAGCGTCTCTGCCGCAATATGAAATTCATACCGGGCGTTCCCTGCAGTCACTACCGGCGGCGGCCGTTGTGGCCGAATGGCAGCGCGCGCCGGCAGCTTTCGACCACGAAACTTTCGAAAACTGGAACTGTCGAAAATTGAAACAGCCGAAACCCCTAAGATTGGACCCCGTGGCTCGCACGGCGGCGTCCGCGGAATTGCGAAACGACGATATCACGTGTACCCGGACACGACGCTAATATTCGCCCGGGACCGACACGGGGAGGTTCAAAACTTTATCCCAACCTTCCGGCATGGCGGCGTGCAACTGCCGGCATGCAAACGAGACTCCGGGGGTGTTTCGAATAGTTGAAGGTTACCAATGTCGAAGGCCGGGAAGATCGAGAGGGAGTCGTGAAAAGGGGTCATATCGACACTCACGCTTTCAGCGTGGTTTCGCACGCAAAAATAATCTCGCGCGATCGAATAGTTACATTAAAATTATCAGTTCATCGTTTTCTCAAATTAAATTCGCGAAGTAAATTTGCGAAGTATTTTTATGATTTCTGGAATAGATGCTGAAATAAATGATAACGGGGAATGATAGCGGGCAACGGACGTTTTGCGTCAATGCCGACTCGCGGGTTGCACTCGAAATTCTGTGGCGAAATTCGCGAGGCGCGAAGAATCCGCGAGTCTCGCAACGGAAACCGTAAAACACGCGACGAAACAACTGAAATATTACCCCTGCTTTTATCTCACGACGGCAGTCTCGTTGGTCTTTGTCGAACGCGATAAACGAAGTTAATTTCCATGCCGGGGGTGCGCGGAGTTATAAAGAGACGCGGGCGCGGGTGCAAGGGAAATTGGGTAAAGCAAGGAAAATTACTATAATCAACCCTACGACGGAGTAACAATTACCTACACATCGCGATGCCTTTAAGGCCCGTATTTGCAGTCGTTACTAGAATCTCGTCTCGCGAGCGTCTCGTGTCAGACGAAATGCTCATGACGGAGTTTTATATATCTTGAAATTTCAGTTCAATAGCCGCGATTTATAATTAGAAACTTAATAGAAAAACTGCGTTCGTATTCAGCTGAAAAGCGAAGAATGATTATATTCAGACATGAAATCTGTGATTCTGTATCGTTATTTCAGCCTTAAAAAATTGTATTATGTATTGATAATTTGATATTGATCTTTCGATGATATATGAACATACATTGTTATACACTGTTAAATCTGTAGTGTTAAAATTAATCTTATTTAAGTCGCCACTGCTCCTAATAAATAGTTATATTTTTAACTTAAACAATGGAGTTAAATAATTTAAAGCAGTTAAAATTTAACCCAACTTTGGTTTAAATTCCATTGCTTAAGTTAAACATAATTATTTATTAGGAGCAGTGACGACTTAAATATAAGGTTAATTTTGACACTATAGATTTAACAGAGTAACGATTATTGATGAAATGATTAATTTAACGGATGACGCAATATGGACGCAGTTTCATCTCTCTCGTTCAAGAAAAAAAAAAAGAAAAAAAACCCGTGCAGCCGTGCGTCGCAAGAAGAATTTTTCCGAACTGCTGTAATATCTCCGATTCCCGACGACGCGACGTCGTGCACATCCGCGTGGGAGCCGCTATTGAATTTATTATTATACATTTATGTAGATTGAAATTAATATTAGGGGCTCGCGTGAGCAAATCCGCGTGGTTGACGGCGCGGTGGCGGCGGCGCGCGGCGCCGCGATTTCGACCGATGATTCCACGGAAATCCCGCGATTGAATTCGAGGTCATGATTAGTTTCTCAGCTTACTTTTCCCCACGCCCTTCTCCGTTCTCGTGAAAGTTTCGGACTGAGATGCTCCCTTATCGTTCCTCCGATTGATTTGCATTTGTTTAATAAAGTAACGCGCGGTTGCACTTCCTCTCGCTCTTTCGCAAGCGGAGCCCCGTTCTCCGCTTGCGCTTATTATATTAATTCGGAAGAGTCGCTGTTAAATTAAATTTCCCAGGAGCCGTTCTTTTACTACGCTTTATTAGGCGGATAAAAGCGGCGCGGTTCTCGCGATTCATTTTTCCTGCAGACGCGCCCGCCGCGCTATCTCGGAAATTGGCGCACGACGCGCGTCTAATCGCGTAATCGCGACGATAAAGGACGGGCAAAAGGCTTTTATTGAACTCCGAGTCATCATAACTCAAGCCGCCGCGAAGCTCGCGGTACAATCGCTCCCGATATACTCATAAACGCGCGCGCGCGGAACCGAGGGCATATATAATGCCTTTATATGCGTATATCCCCATCGCAGTCGTATAAATCTCGATCCTTGCAGAGCCGCGAATTCTTCCATCCGCACATCCGCGGGCGCGCAACACGTGCGCGTGGCAACGCGCGAGAGCGCGCGCGAATATTCCGCGACGTCGAAAATAGATTGTATCCGAAACATCGTGGCGCGGATCGTATATGCTCCTCGTTCTCCGCACTCCGCCGCGTCTCCGGGCGGCGCGTGTAAACAACAGGAATGAAAAACACGCAAAATAGATCGGCGAAATAAACGGCGCGCGATTCGCGATTTGTACACAAGGTAAATCATGCACTTCGATCAAATACCGCGTCTCGCTCGCCACGGTGTTATTCTTCGCCGCACGTGCGCCTTCGCGTATGATACAATAATAATATCGCGCAGACTAACCGGTTATATATTTTAATATAGAAAACGAAACACGCCGCTTCCTTTTCAGACGGCGAGATAAACGTCAAAAATTGGCGAATCGTTTCGCGCAAATGTCGCTCGTGTAGGAATATCCGGAGAGAAGATATATTGGAGGATCAATTTTATTGAGATTTTTTTGCGAGATATCGGCAAGAGGGTTGTTCGTCTGGCAGAGAGCCTGATCTCCGCCGGATGATAAGCTTGTGGAAGAACATTGTGAAAAATGTTGGTATGTGACACGTATTATACATATTCTTTTCGTAACTCATCTCTTTTTTTCTTCTCACTCTTTTCCTTCGATTGAGGTATTTTCTGAAAACGCGTAAACTGCAGAACATACAATATTTATACTTTCGTTTATATTTATATTTACATAATTTTTATTTTTTTTTTATTCAGCAGGTATATGTATGTATATAAACATATGGAGGAGACGTGTTATAATAGAATTATTTATTCCAAACACACGGAAAGAATGATTTTGTTAAAAGGTCTAAAAATTTTACTGAATACAGATCTGAAAATAATTTTTTGTTAAATCGTCAAAATTTTTTGTTGGAATATTAAAACTGACAAGCATTACTGTAAAACGTTTTGATATTCGAGCAATCATTTTGACTTTCACACAAAATTATTTTGATTATTGAACAAAAATTATTTTCAGATCTGAATCCAGCAAAATTATTCTTTCCGTGCATCCAATTGAAAATTTCTTTCTCTCTCAAAATTATCCATACATCTAAAAATGGAGATTCGTTGTCCAACTTCTCATCATATTTTATAGCGCATAATTTTTAACGTTCGAGAGTAGCGGAGACACGCAGTTCGGGAGGAAATAAGCTCCCCGGACTGTTTCGCGTGATATCGTATAACGCGAAGGACATTCGCTTTAAGCTTCTCGCTTGAACGCTTTATGCATTCTTGTCGACGCTGTAAAACCGCCTGAAGCTTTCGTAGTAGTGCCGTTATTCAATTTCACGCGTTTCCGCGACTTCCGCGGGCCGCCCGCTCTCAATCCGCTTAATCCGCGCGCTCGATACGCCGGCTTGAAGACGGCCAGCGGAGCCCTCGTGGGGTACGTCACGTAACGCCAGAATTCGTTCGTCGGCGGCGGTATCCCGAAGGCGGTGCGATCTCTCCCGCGATCGTCGTCGATCTCGTTGCCCGTTCGCGTTGCCGCGCTCTCGCCCGTCTTCGCCTTACCCTTCACGATCTCGAACACCTTGCCGTTCGATCGCCGTCGCGCGGCCACGACGTCCTTCAAGGATTGCTTCAGGCAATTACCGAGTATCCTCAACGCGGCTTTTTTCCGCGCGTTGCCCGGATAATACGCCGTGGTCGTCGCGCCAGGATCGATCGACGGCGGCGTGACGTTCTGACGTGTCGCGTCGGACAGAACGACAGTGGCTGTCCCATTGGGACTCGACGGGCTCCTCATCGTCACGAGTTCGATTGCCGTCGCGTTCGATTTTATTCCCGAGCGGTCACTTTCGGTGGTCAGTCGCGTTACGCCCTTCGGGAAGGAATCCGTGCACGAGCAATAGCGACTCGCGTTGTTACTCGAAGTTTCGGCTCCCAAGGAATCATTGCTTGGACAATGCGGTTGACTCGTCGTCCTGTTCACCGTCGACACGGTTGTCGTCGTCGTTTCTCCCACTAGAAATTTCCTGAAGTGAAATCATCAAATCAGTTATATAGTGTCAATAATTTTCGTCATATTTTGCTGAATTAAGTTTTGCAAAAACGGGAAAAAGTTAATTCTTCTTATTAAAAATATATAATCACGTTTATGATTTATTATCGTTTATCGCAACTT
Source organism: Wasmannia auropunctata (assembly GCF_000956235.1). Classification (NCBI taxonomy): domain Eukaryota; kingdom Metazoa; phylum Arthropoda; class Insecta; order Hymenoptera; family Formicidae; genus Wasmannia; species Wasmannia auropunctata. The sequence continues at coordinate 1,213,354 of NW_012026987.1, forward strand.
TTCAGTTGAGGTACCGCGAAGCTATTAGCAGCGGAATTTTTTGCGTTAAGGATTAAAGTAAAAAAAAAAAACAAAAAAAAAAAAATTGTCGGCAAAATTGGATACGATTGAAACGCCTGCATATATACAGTACGCCGTAAAACTTGCGTGGATTTAAACCAACCCCCGTAATGGTAGCGATTCGATAAATTCATCATCCAGGACTTTTCTCTCCCTCTCTCTCTTCCCGTTCCTCTTAGCTTAAATCCTAACTTAAATAGACGCGAAACGTGTACCTGGACTAAAGTTCTCAGCGAGTTTGATTACAAGGGAACGTGTCTCCAACTGCACTTACCTTCGGCAAATAAGCTACTGCTGAATTGTTAAAGCTCATTTTCAAAGAATCATGCGATTCGCGCATTTAGAGTTTTCGCGAGGAACTTCCGTCACGTTTCTGCAAATCAAATATTTAGCGAGACGTACGCGCTATTTTAATGCGTCTCGCCGAGACGCGTGTAATCGCTCGTGACAAGAGAGGAGGAGAAATATAATTATTCGAAACATCAAAGTAACTATTCGATTATGTCAAGTATCGTAAGATAATTATCATAACAAGGGAGAGGAGGAGCGATCTCTCTCAAAGAATCAGATTTTATCTTCTTCGCTACCAAGGATTTAATCAAGAAAAAAAAATTCCTTTCGCTCGGCTTACTTTGCGACCTTCGCCTCAGAATCCGTCACGTCAATACGTTCCTCCATTTGGTAATAAGCAACTATCAATAGTCGCATCAGCCGTACGAGTTTAAGCTTGATGATCGACCCGTCGGGTTGAGCTTCTTGAAGCAACAGCAGCCTGGCCCAGTCCGACTTCAGCGTACCGAAGGGCAGGGCGGAAATCGGGCACTTAAATCCGGCGGTCATCATCTTTACGGTAGGCACTTCCGTGAGATCTAATTCGGACAAATAATTCTCGATCTGGTCGACGTCGAGCTTGGCGAACTCCAAGCAGCGATCCGGAATGCTACTCGCGCATTCCGCTGCAAAAAAAGGAAAAAATACGTCGAAGAGCTTGTTTCTCGTTTCAAATCTTTATAAAGCGAATAATCTTTTTTTGGCAGAAATGTGAAAAAATGTAACGTTACAAATACATAATTTTGTTTCTTTTTAATATCCAGAAATAAATCCTTCGATCGAATTTATAGAGATCCAAAAAAAAATAGTTTAATCATGATCGAAAAACAATGCAAATTCAATTCAATATAAGACTGCAAAAAATTAATTTAATTTAATTATTCGTTGTTAAGTTGTAGTTAACTTTTAAGCGCCTATACGATTTTTATTCTTGCGACACGCATTCGTAACGTAGATCTTGAAATAATGTGTAATCTCCGTCTGACGTGTTTCGCGGCGGCGGTAATCCAATGTCGTTAAAGATCGGCGATACCTTCGTTCCGGCGATCCCTTCGGCAAACGTAAAAATGATGTATAGCGTGCGACTTACCGTTGAGAATTATCGCCGCGCAAAGGAGAAGTGAAACGTACGATGACGTTTCTCGCGACATTTCGCGACTCGGACTGTTGCGCGCGGACGAGCGACGGTATGCGCGCATCCCGATTTCGTCGGAATCGGCACATTTTCGAACGCGAACTCGTCGGCAACTCGCGGTAGCACGTGAAATACAAAGCCGTGATTCTCTCGCTCTCCTTGTAAAGCGAGATCGAGTCGCACCCGATCCCTCCGCGCGCCGCGTGTTCGTACGTCCGGGAATGCAGGAAAGTGTTTCCGAACCGCCTGTTTACGCAGCAGGGTCAGCCCATTCGAGAACTTCCTTTGCCGATAATGAAACAGAATCGCGTTTGAATCGCCACTGAATCTGCAACACTAGCGCGTTAAACGTGCACGCTCCCCGCTGAAAATTGTAACGAGAATTTCTTCAAAATTTTCGATATATATTAAATACTTCAACATAGAGCTCGTGTCCCGGAGTTAAAAAAAATTCATGAAATAAAATCCGGTATTAAATAAAGCGTAACATTTTATAGCTTTTTTTTATAGCTTCATCTGCGAGAAGGATTAACTAAATTTTCAATTTTATTGTGTCGAAAACTGTCGATGCCTGTTGCGTATGTGCCAGTTAGATATCTGAAAAAAATCCTCACGGGGATTTCTACCGCGTAATAAAATGAAAAAAAAATCCTACTTTTATTTCTAAGTAAAGAGAAAAAAATTCACATCTGTCGATACGTGTGGACGATTAAAGGAGCAATAAACGAAGACACTATTACCGAGGTAGTTCCATACAGCGTGTCGTTTGTTGATTTATTTTCTGCGCATCTCGTTGTAGATATCGTCATCTTAATACACTCATTCTCACTTTCTTTCCCGTACAAACTATTCTAATTACTCGCTTTATGAAATTTCGCGACGCACTATTTGCAATTGCATTGCATCGACAAACGTTGATACTACTATTATCATCTCTTCGGCCTCACTTTTTTTACAGATACACGCACACACTCTCTCTCTCTCTCTCTCGCTCTCTTTCTCAATATGCATACATATAAAAATTATGTATAGAATCTACCGCACGTCATAATTACAAAGAAACTACGTACATATTTATAACCATCGTAAAAGCAGTATCTCTCTTATTACGAATGCAAATCACATCGACGGACTTGGAGACAGAAAAAGCGATGACTCGTAAAGACAACGTAACAAACTAAAAAAAAGCTCAACAATTTCGCACGATTTTTATATTACAATAATTAAAGGAGAGCCCGAAGAGAGACGCGCTTATCCGAATCCGCACTTACAAATAGCCCGCATTACGGATATAAAAAAAAAAAGATCTGAAAATCGCCCCGCCTGCCGTACACATGTTCGCACACATATATACCTTTATACACGAACTATTTATAATAACACTCTCTCGGTGTAGACGCGTTCTCGTATATCGCGAAATCAAGAGGGCAAGATTTCTCTCTCTCTCTCTCTCTCTCT
>NW_012026987.1:1216356-1238818 GCF_000956235.1 Wasmannia auropunctata
TTTTTTTTTATAACTCGCGAAAGAAAGAATCCTCGCCATATATCTCTCTCTCGAGTAGACCAGTTCCACAATAAATTACACGTAGCTCTAACGACTCTCTCTCTCTCTAATACGAGATCTCAACAAATCACTGTCGTGTGACAAGTCACACGCGTCCAAAACAGGAAGATTTCGCAGCCAATCCAGACAAACGTGCCGCAACGCGAAACGCGAGTTTTGTGAAAATTCGGCGAGTCGGGAGTACGCCTGCTCCATCGCGAAAGGTAAAAATCTAACGGTCTCGTCTCGTAACGCCTTACAATAATTACACTCTTATCGATAATTTCGTCCACGCCCCGCGCTTGCTTTCCTTTTTCCTTCCCCCAATAAATATCTCGGCCTCGTCTCCGTAAATTCCCCGCGAAATTCCTAACGTAACGTATCGTACTTTTTTTTTGTCAACGCCCTATTCTTTCCCCTCGTTTAAAATCTATCGTTTTATGTACTATTTCTATAATGTCTGACAGAGATGTACTCGCACGCTTAACTAATTGAATGTGCCTACGTTTGTATCGTGTGTTTGCTTGCTTGCAACCCTGAGACTACGATTCTACCGCCACGGCGAATCGGTGTGATTACATATGTACAAAGAAAAATGCTCGAAAAAGTATGGGACTTCATAATCCGGCAGCGTACACAAAAATACCTGACGCCTTCTTTTTTTCTTCTCTCTCATTCTCTTTCTTTTTTTCTGTCTCTCTTCAACGCGCACGCGAAAATATCTGCCCTTGTACGCCCTTAAAAAAAAATCTTTCTGCGTCCATCGCGCCGGCACGATTGGAGGGCCTCGAGGGGGTAGCGGTAACTTTGCGACATCAAACTGCGGGAGTTGCACGATTGTTAGTTGATCGGATAAACTTGCGGGGGGAAAAAGCGGGACCAAGTGGCTCAGAAATTAGCGTGAAGAACGGAATTAGGAAGAAGTCGGGTAACTGCGCGGAAGGAAACGGCCTCGCGAAAATTATCCTGATTTGTCTCTCAAATGGAAGGAATTGAAACAATACCGGAAACTTGGAGAGGGGAGGGAGGGGTTGGACGATATCTGTGGATCGACAGAGATATCTTAACACCTGCATCGCGGTTCCTTCAACACGCGCGTTCAACAATACAGGGAGGGGGAAAAAGAAGGAAACATTAATTCTACGGATCTATTCCACGGCGACAGTGGAATCTGCAATGTAATTAGTCCAGTAACGCGAATATCACAGTTAAACGGGAAAGCTCGTAAGCCTTAACGAAAGACAAAGAAAAAAAATGTTGGTGTCGCGTTACACGGAGAATGTCATCGGGGGAGGGGGAGAAAAGCTTTTTTTTTTACATCTTAATGAGCTCGAAATACGTTGACGTACATAACACGGCGAAACACAAACTCTCTGTGCGAAGTAGAGCTTTAGACATTTTGCAATTTTTTTTACGAAATCTTCCGATCTATGCGCATTGCTCGTACAGCGCAGAACGTTCCAGCGATCGCTGGAACGTTCTGTGTCTTACGGATCGTATTTTCGGACGAAAAAAAGGAAAACAAATATTACCGAGACAACGTACGTGACTTTTCCAAAAAAAATATATTTACAAAACATTTTTAAGATAGTTCCAAAAAAAACTTTAGTTATATTCACAAATATTTACTTCAACATCATCTTTTTTTGAAACTGAAATCGAAATCTTTTGTAAAACATTTTTTGGACGGCATTAATTCCCGTACAATATGAAACATTTCGGTAATGACGCAACAACAAGAAGGTTGCAAGAAACATTACAGAAATGTTTCATTATAACGTTTTATTGCAGTGCGCTATACATTTGTAATAATAATGTAACGTTGCTGCAAATATACATATAATAAAACTCCAAAGATACTTGTAATTTTAAAATTTTAAATTTTTTAAGACGTCTTTGTATTTCCCGGGTGTAATAATTTTCTCCATCATTTCAATCATTATCATTTTCAAGAAACAAAAAATAATCAGTTAGAATTTGAAAATCAAATCGGGCGCAACTGTTCGACAGAACGCGAAAAATTCGGCAACTCGGTTTCTGTTTCCTTTTTTTTTTTTTTTTTTTAATTACGTTAGTTAGTCAAGAAAGTAATGCAGATCACTAGAGAAGCGTGAGGAAGAGTGCAACATCGAACCGCAAATTGTTTTCCACGGATTTAAATGCAGAAAGAATAAGGAGAAAGACGCTCGTGTAGCCTAGGCAGAAAATAAGAACAATCAATGGAGAGCAAAGGGACAACGTCGTCTTGTTATTAAGAAGGAAAGTAAACTGCGTGTCCTGACTTTATTGCACTCTCTAGACCCATAACGAAATGTCTCGCGATAAGTACGAGGTCCACGTGCGGCTTTTACCACTTGAGAAAATGATTTTCTAATTAGAAAGATACATATATCACTTTTTTGCCATAAATTTTTATTCTAGTGAACACAAGACTTAAATAAAAGTAATAAATAACAGATAAGAAAGAACTGAATTTAAATTCTATCTTGTTTTTTTTGGCAAATGTCTTTCTAGCTCATCTACCGTTAGCTCTCGCTTTAATTCTAGGAAGTTAAATGAGCATATTTTCCAAGCGAGTGACGGAGTGATTGATAAGTGGAATTGATAAAAACCGCCGTAGACTCGCGACTGAATCGTCAAACGAAGCTCCATGAAACTTATTCACTTTCTATAATATGGCTCTCGTTCTCTCCTAAAAATTCCTCATCGTGAAAGGCAATTAATATAATGTTACGGCGGTGCATCAATGCATCGGTAATATTATGCTCGCTGATTTTCGTAACAATGATAATTAGTGACAACTAGATAATAAAGATCCCTGAATATAATAATAATATTAATTGTATATTAACGTAATAATAATGATCGTAATAATGATTGTAAAAATAATAATATTAATAATTATATATTATAGCAATAATATATTTTCCTGCTCTTTATCTTGTGTGGCACGGGCAAATATAACATAACGCGACCGTTTTAACAACCGGGTAGATACTTTTACCGCCAACGAAAACATGATAATGTGACGATAGCCTAGCCGACAGTTTCCATAAAATATATTTCGAATACAAAGTTCGAATTTTTTTTTGTAGAAACAGCGTGTCTCTCCGATTGAGGAACAATTCAGCCATTCTACCCGCTATCTTTCTTCCGTTCACCTACTCACACTCATTTCAACTTGATCTTGTTTACATTGTACAAAGATGTGTTCTAGAATAATGTACAAAGACATATCTCTACATCGCTATAACTATGGATGTTCAATACAGCTATCACAAATAGATCGATTAATATTACTCGATTTTCTTCACATTTAAGCTATCATAATTAGAGAAGTGCTAATGCAAGAGGCAATATACATACAGATATTTTATGTATATATGTATGTATATAATTATATCGTGTTGAAAACGGAAAGTGATTTGAAATCGCTCCTGCCAGGATACATAGTGTATAAAACAAAAACAAAAAAATAAAAAAAAAACAATTAAGAGAATAGAGAAAATATCATTTGATAACAGTAATTTTGATTGCTGATTCTTAATACCAACGATATTATGGCTACGATGTTAAACACCCACAGTTATTACATCCTTACATAATTACTATGTTCAGTGTAATTGCGATCATGAACGAACGGAAACACTTTATTTGGTAATAAAGCCAATCGATTGGCTTCCACATATGCCTATCCTAAAATGAGTACTTCTGAAAGTCTTCTCGCATCTTGTACTGTTATGTTTCAACATAAAAATTACATGATTCTTTTTTCTTTCCTTCTTCTTTCTTTCCCTCTTTCCTTTTTCTCTATCTTTCTTTCTTTCTTACTCTCTTTCTGTACCTGTAAATGGGGTACTCGAAAAGGAAAGTTTTGGATACTTCGAACGAAGACTACGCATGTCTGCCATTTAGAACGATTCGTGAATCACAACGAAACGTCGGAGACACTGTCCGAACTTCCACTTCTTTCAACGTCCTTTTCGCACGCAAAAAGAAAGAAAAAAGAAAAAAAACCTCACGAGTTTATTTAGAAAATAAAAAGGATCGTAGAAGGACCGGAGGATAACTCCGTTTCTCCCACGCACTTATCACTCACTGGTGTCTTCGACAGCGCAACAGCACACCGAAAAAAACGTGCCCGAAATAATGATGTACAATAACATAATAATCACGTTGGTGGTAAACATCATCAGCTTACAATAAACAACGGCATGATCCTGGCGACGGGCGGTCGAGTTATTAAATTTGCAATTTGACGAGACGTATCTCATCGACAAACATTCTCCAGCATCTCCTCGAAAAGCTTGTTCATTGGTACCTTTCCCGATCTGTACACACCGGACCAGAAACGTCTGACGATTCCATCGGCCTGTCTGAGACTGGGCAGCACTAGTAGCATGTTTTGCGTGACGCGGAGGGCTTGCCCGGGTCTCACCGCCGCCACGCAATCCGATAGAGCATTCAGGATAGAATCTCGGAAACGGTAGAGCGCTTGAGGCTCGTCGGATCTAGCGTCGCTGTTCGCTAGAATTAACGCTTTCATCACGCAATATTCCTCCCGCGTTAAGCCCAACCGCTGGATCCTCTCGATTATTTGTATACACTGTACAAAGAAGAGACAATACAATAAGAAAATTGCACACCGGCGAATCATAAAACATAAATACAATAAAGCAATTTGCCAATTTGTCAGGTTCCCAGGAAGAAATGATCGATCTATAAACGTCGAATTGGATGTCTATAGATATCGAATCGACGTCTGTAGACCGATCACTTCTCCCAGGGTCTCTATTTCATGTAATTGGAAAGAAATATATTCCGTGCGGTCTTAAAGTTACACTATTCTGAATAATTCATTTTTCTATTTAATTATTCATTCGAACATTTATTTTTATATTTGATGGCTAAAAAGATTAATAGTACTAAATATATAATTGTAGATAAGCTTTTATAGAAAATTACTTACGTGCGAATAAAGCTCCATGCAGTGGCAATCACGTGCGAGTTTCTCGTCCAATGTAAAATCTTGCGCAAACCTCAATCTACCGGTATTAGGCATACTTCTCCACGCCAAAGTGAAGGTTATTATTTCAGCCCAGGTGCTCTGCAGAAGTCGCATTTGATCGTTCAGCGCTAAATTGCTGAATCCTGGTATCTGCTTAGCCCAACCTGCAGAAAAATGGATTGAGCGTTCGTTGAACAAAAGAAAACGTCACGTATAATTATTAACACACACACACACGGCCGATAATTACCAATTATGCCGACCAACTCTCGATCGTAGAGATCCGACAGTTGTCCGAGGACTCTCTGATCCATCTCCGGTATACTCGTCATATTGGACACTTGAAGCATATCCGGTTCACAGGCCGTCAAGGCTTCGACCATCTTGTTGTCTGCAAAAGACGGAGACACGGTGTGCCTCTTTGTTTAAATTGCCCTAAGGCAAGGCGATAAATTAAATGGCACTAAATTAGTAAACGCTGATAATGAAAATTTAACGCTGTAAACGAAACTCTACAAGCATTATTAAAGAAATAATGAGATGTGATAAATAAGCAATAAATGCGAAATTAAAATAAAAGGCCAATAATGGAAACGATAAATTTTAGAAATCGTAGAAAAATACACGGTAATGATAGCTTACTTATCGTTTCAGTAGAACCTGCCGACGCTACGTTAGCTTGAAACAATGAATGACGAAAGATAAAGTTAATGTACATTACGACCATTCACATAACAGTCTTTTAAAAGAGGGAAAATCTTTATCTCCAATAGAGATCTTTCCTTATTGTATGAATCGAGATGAGATACGATACGAGTATGACGCGAAACTGCATTAATGTTAAATTAAGGCAAGTACCCTCTAGCGTGGTATTCTTGACGGCCGGCGTGTAAGGATCCGTGGATCTTCTGTACTTTTGTCGACCGCCTCGAACGCGATCCAATCGGACGCCTTCCTTCAGCATTCCCTGCCGCAAACATTTCTGAAATCTACACGCCTGGCACGCTTTACGTCTCCGTTTGTTTATCTCGCACTCGCCGTTCGCCGGACACGTGTACTCGATGTTTCCTGTAAAATTACTCGCTATTTTATCGTAATATACACAGTCTACTGTCCCAGATAACACCAATCGGTCTTCAGACCTATGATTACAAAAGGCCACACGTGCGGCCAAATATTCCGTTTAGGAGTAACTATATACACGTGTGTATATATACGTATATACAAATATCACACGATCGAAAATGCACATTAACGTAGTCCTTGGTGCTATCTGGACGAATTATTGCGACCCGTTACGGAAATCGATAAGCCGACTTACCTTGTATAGTTCTCTTGAAGAAAGCCTTGCACGCCTCGCACGAAGCAACCCCGTAATGGAAACCGCTCGCCACGTCGCCGCAGACAAGGCAAAGCCTCCTGGGTATCATATCTTCTTCCTTAACGCCGTCCTGCAGAAACGACAACAATTCTTCCATCTCACAGCAGTTCGAATATAAATCATCACTAATATAAACTCATTGCCCGCGGAGAAATGTTATCGCGACGCGATCACTCACCTCTGGAGTTCCCAACGGCTGCGTCGTCGAGGAACAATGATGCATCTCTGGACTCTCGGGACTACCGTTGCTATCGCCGTAATCCGTCGCGATGTCTAATTTTGTGCATATCGACTGAAAAAAAAAATATCATTGAAATAATAATTAACACAATATAACGTGAAGAAACGCGATGAAAGATGTACTTGAAGAAATATGCGAAGCATTTGATTGAAGAAATAATTAATACTCGTACAATACAATGTGAAGAAATACGATAAAAGAAAAAATATGTAAAAAAAATGCATAAAAACTATATAAAGAAATATAATTGAAGTAAAAACAAACACAATACAATATGAAGAAATAAAAAAAGATATGGATAAAAAAATTTGGATGAAAAACATGTAAAGAAATATACGAATAAATATGTGAAAAAATGTGATTGAAGTAAAAATTAATACAATGTAATTAACAGTATAATAGATAACTATAATGAGTAAAAAATTAAAAAGTTCTAAGATTTTCAAAGAAATTTCTATTTTTTGCAATATATTCCTTTCACGACAAGAAACAAGAATTGACCGCAAAGATTATCAATTTGCATCGCGAATATTATTTTGACAAAGAAAATTCTTGAAAATCACGAGGAATAAGTGTACATTCCTTGTATATAATTTAAAAAGTTGTGTTATATAATTAATACTAGCATGATAATGACAGGACAGCCTACGTTCGTTACGAGGTATTGAGAAGTTCTAAACAATACCTCCTGATGCTGAAGAGTCGTGGTTGGCGAACACACTTGATAATTTTGCGTGGGCGTCGTTGGATTATCGATTTCCTGCTTGATGTTGGGCATCGTCCTATTATTCCCGATCATGCTTTCCGTGGTAGCATCAGACATCATACAGACCTATTAGGGGTAGAAGAGAAGAAGAAATGTATAGACTTTCCGAGGCAACACACTATCCATCGTTAGCCGCGATCGCGGATGTCTCTATATATTGTCGCAACGGTCGTGAAAACGGCGAATCCTTCGGCGCAAAAATACGCGAGAGATTACTCGCCGTCCTCTCTCTCTCTCTCTGCAGTCGGGGCTGTACTTCTTTTTTGCGCCTGCTATATTTAAAGCACGGCCAACGCCTCGAGCATTTTTAGAATTGACTTCAGAGAATTCGCGGTATACCCACCATCCGATATACCCCCGGCACGATCGTCACTCTCCTCTCCACCCTCGGACCACCCCCTTCGCGGATTCTATCGTGCAATCGAGTAGGTACACGCACAAATCAGATTCGTCGGGAAAGCGCAAAAAACTGAGAACCACTATCGTTACAAACTGCGTGTAAACACTATCCTGCACGAGCACGGGATACGATTACCCGAAGCATACACTGCACGATTGCTGACTCGACGGTAATTCTAGTCGCTGATGTTTAAGACGTCGATGAAACTTCGATTCAAAACATAAATTGATTTCCGTTTTTGTTTGTATCACTGAAAACATTTCAGATCCCCCGATTAATCAGTTTCTGCGTTATCGCAATGTTTTAAGTCCAAAAATAGAATCTGGAATTAAATCCAAAGTACATTTGAATCAGAACTTTCTAATTCACGAAAAATATTAAACACGCGGCGCGATTAAATGTTAATAAAATTATTAAAGATTTGACAAAGTACTCATTTTTTATATTTGAAACTGATGACAGCGTGTAAAAATCGGTCAGGCAATTCTTAGCTTTCAGTACGGAGTATTTAAAGAAAACGAATTCGTTAAAAAAAAAATTAATTTCTCGCAAGTAGATCGAATTAAAGTACATACATGTATAAAAATTATCTTATAATCTCTGATGTAATAAAACGATGCTATTCGAGGCTGGATACGCGAGATAACTGCGCCCTAGATTAGGGCGCTGATGAACAAAGTAACGGTGAAAGGATTGCATAAGTCCCCTTTCTCCTCTCCCTCCCATCCTGTTCGACATCATGTGTCGTGTGCCGGCGGAAAGCGAGACTCGCAGACGGAAGGGAGCGAGGCGCAGCATCTAGTCGACCTTGAACTTGATTTTTTTTTTCAGATGCGAACTCTCGCACGCTTCCATTCGACAAAGACCCGAGATATGGCACATCCGACGCCGGTTTCGCATTCGAATCCTCGCGAAAACTTAATCAGAATTTTCATCCTCTCCCCTCCCCCTCCCATCCCGAGACGTTTTGCATACAAGAAAAAAGCCAATCGTGATTTCGATTCGCGCGCGCTCCCGTGGATTACAATTGTGACCGAAGCGAACCTTGGAAACGAGACGGAATTTAACGCCGCGGAATTCAGGTCTGCGGAGAACGTGGTGTAAATTGCTTGGTACCACACACGTCCGTTTAACTCTTTTTCATCTTCTACGAAATACGGGGAGGAGGGGGGAGCCCCCTCGCTCTCCCTCAATCGTATAGTGTCAATATGGCAAGACCGATGATCTCGGAGCTAGCGATCCCTTCTGCACGTCGCGGGCATAAATCTAAAGTAGAGGGTCGCCGGATACGGCTAAAGCAAGCTTATTTAGCGCGGAACGTCGGTGCAACCGGTCCTATACGTTTGTTCCAATATATTCTAGCGGGACAGGTTGCACGCACCACAGGGGAAAAGGGTTGCGTAAGTGTTCTCTCCTCCCTCCGCGCGCGTTCGAGCCGCACGTTCGATTGAGAGCTCGAAAGGCGGACATGGGGAAGAGAAGAGGGGAGGAGGAGAGGAAGAGAGAGAGAGAGAGAGAGAGAGAGATAGGATAGAGATTGTGAGAGAAAAAGATGTGCCTCGCCGGCCTTGAACTTGACTTTTCTGCGAGAGAGGCGAGAAGCTGCCGCGTTCGCGAAGGCCGCGGTGCCACGCCATCGCAATTTTAGACGCCGAGCGCCGGCGGAAACGGCCGACAACGACGGCCTTGGGCCTCTCAATCTCGTTTTATCTCGTTTTATCTCCTCCTCTGTCCTACCTTCCTGCCTATACGTCCGTGACTCCCCGTTCCGCTGTGCGCGCCGACGCGACGCGACGCGACGCGACGCGGCGCGACACGATCCCGACGACGCTATTACCGACAACTTAGCACCCCACTTTTAGAATATTAATATACTTAATTGAAGAGAGGCCGGTTCTTCCTCAAAAAGAAATGAACGAGGTGAAACGAGGTGCCTGGACTAGACAACACGTTTATCGTAAGAGAAAAAGAGCAAATTCCAGCAATTGAAAACATAAATTTAAAAAATTAGATCCAAAGATCCTCCGAGGTTACGGAGCTCCATTTTCACCCCAATCAGGGAAATTCTCTCAACTCGATCTTGATTGAAATTAAAAAAAAATTTGCTAATTTTCGTACAATGAAAATTTAGAATTGACATTTGATAACTTTGGTATTTTTTATACAAGAAATTCTACAAGCTTCTGACAAGACTAAGTCGCGGAAATGATGGCACGCACGAAAGAACACAAACAAGACGCAGCGCAACAAAAATGTATACAGAAATTTCTCAGTCCGCTATTTCGCGAGCGAGGACGAGGAAAGCCCATCGTTAATTTCAATGTAACCAACGGTCAATCGGAAAGTGAAGATTAATTGCGGGCTGAGCTTGCGCGCGATAACACGGGGGAATAAATAAGAGATTTTCATTAAGCCTCCCCCGCTCGAAATTGCGATTGCGACGCCAGTGATTCTTATGTATAGCTCTTACGTACCACAAATATGAAAAAAAATCTCCCTTTCTCGCGCATCGTCGACGAGATGAGTCAGTTTCTCTTATCATCATCACGCTGACGTTGCTATAACAAGTAATTAATTTCCAAAGTTATCGCGAAAAGAGGGAGAAGCTAAGCGATAGACATTGATTTTGAAAGACCGTGGCGCTCGCAACACCAAGGTTTCTTGAACTTTACGCTCTCGTTGCACTCGTCCGCGATCGTCCCCGATGGTGAAGATGATTGATAAATGTGCACCGATACATAACGATCGAGCGGAACAAGCGGGCGAGCGCGCGCGCACTCGGTATCGCCTACGCTGCACAAATTAAGATACGCCGCGATTAACATCGGTCAATAAACAGCTCCCTATCTGTTGCCAGGTGCGATATCGGCCGATATAGTGCACAATTCACATAACAGTCGCATAACGCAGTTAACTTCCCGCCCCCCCCCCCGCGTTGCGTGCACGCCTGAATCGACATCGACGGCCGTTCGCGCGGAATTGCATAATGAAGCGCGTCTGACATAACAGCGGACGATTTTCAGGAACGAGTTAAGGCAACTACCCGGTAGTTACGATGAGCGTGATAACGGTAAACAATTTTCAGGAACAAAGCGAAACTCTCTTGTCTGTTGTTAGATCTTCCGTTTCGTGAAAAACGGCTAGCACGCAAAGCCATAGAAGTGTCAGTCTTTTTTTTCCTTTTTTTTTTTTTTTTGGAGAAAGAAAAAATCTTGGAAAGGACTGGCGCGGCTCTTCTAGACTCTCTTCTCTGCGACGATCAGACCGACTTATTTATATTTTCACATGCTTTTGCCGCAGCATTGAAATCCCGCGAATGTGTCGATATTTCGCAACAAGTCGACGGACGTTATCTGTGAATTATTATAATTGTCCCGCTCGCGCGCGCTTGCGGTCGGAATATCGCGAGCGTATGCATACGTAGGTGGTTACGGAATTAGAATGCGAAAAGAGAGCGGATCGATTCCCCGAGGATGAAGACCCTGGGTCGCGGTCAAGGCCGGGGCCTTGGCGGGAACTACGCTCCGATTTCGCATCGATCTTATCCAATAAAAATAGCGCGATAACGCGGCCGTGTAATATCACAGTATTAAAACAGCCAGCGAGAAATAACCCCGTCGAGTGGATATCGGCTTCCGTCGCCGTTGAATCATTCAAGGCTTTGGGTCTTTAAGAGAGTCTAGAAATTCTAAGAGAATTTAACGCGTTTCGCTATAATATCTCATCACGTTTTTTAAATTGCAGCTTCACTTACAATATTCATTAAAAAAAAGGAAAATAAGTAGTATAAATTCCGTCAAGCTTGGATCCATATATAACACCTTTATATTACAACAAAATTCATTAAAAATTATAATTTCATTTATAATGCGATACATATGTATGTATGGAAACAAAAAATAAGCAGATATATCATAAATCTTGTACACTCCTGGGACCATTTAACTGCGCACATTATTTTAAAAGATGATTAAAAAATTTATAAGGATTTCGATCGTTATAATACATGTGTAAGGCCTCATTTTCCTTCATCTTACAGTTGTTAATTATTAAGACTTCTACGTATTATTTATTGCAGCAAGGCTTTTTTTACATGTGTCGTGGGATCTGAGGAGAGGAGATTCTCGTCGACATAAAGAATGATAAATGGGATTCAGGTAAAGTCGAACGAATCCACGGTAAACGGATCAGCCGAGAGGTAGGCCTTGCCGATCAACGGAACAACGGCGGCAGCACGGTGTGCCGAGAGTCGTGTATCGCTCTAGTGGGGAAAGATAATAATCGCTCTCCGGAGCGAGATGCTCGGAGGGGAGTCAAGTTTAAGGCCACGAGACGTCGATGACGTCACCTGAGACAGAAAGAGAAAGAAAGAGGTGCAAATCCTAACCTTGGACAATGCGCGAAATAGATCGGTAGACAGGTACGACTTCCCGATTTCGGCTCCGAGATTTTAAGCCGGAGTTGAAGAAATACCGCATTAAAAAAAGTAATTATTACGATTCGATGAAAAAGGAAGGATATTCCTATGCTGCGCCGTTAACACTGGACGCTATTACGCAAAAATTAAAATTTAAGATGCAGGGTGTGCCGCTGACACATTATCTGGCTATAAGTATAATCTAGCTATAAGTATATCATCTTTTTTTTGTTCAATTTTTATGAATCGACTTATTTTTGCTGCAGTTCACGCCAACAACGTCTAGATAAAAAGAATTCAGTGGTTGCTCGTTCCGCACGAGTCTGCATTTTTGCGCATGCACACACACACACATACAGAGAGAGAGAGAGAGAGAGAGAGAGAGAGAGAGAGAAGAAAAAGAGATTCGCATGATAAAACACAGATGAGAAACTAAACTCACGTAACAAAGACGTTCGTGTTAATCCGCGTAACCCTTTTTTTCTTAATGTCTCGATTACACGTCCTCTTTTTTCGCCTACTTTCTCAGTTCTCTCATCCCGTTCGATTTCGCCTGCCTCTGACAATGAGAGATATTGCAGAAATCTTGCGCGCTTGGCTCGTATTTTTATTTCCATTTAAATAAGCGGAGTAATTTTTTCTTAAATTCTTTTAATAACGAGTATTATATCTCCTTTTTCCTCCTGATTATTAAATCTCCGGACGATCAAGCGGAATATGCGCGCGCCTACTCTATCGCGGATATCTCTATCCGTGAATATCTCTTTCGGACGCATGGACGCGCGAGTGCATCGGCGCGCGTCAGCGATCGACGACGATCGCGCGGTGCACGTGTATCACGTAACGACGACCTTCGCATTGCTACTCTATCACGACCACGTTCCGCTTCCTACCCGCGAGCACTTGTTTATGCGCAACTAGCGCGGTGTGTCGTAATGTCTTTTTCAATAAACCTGCAAGAATTTCGCGCCCAAGCGTTCCAACGCCAATCCACCTTGCCGCTTAATTAATTACGTTGCTCTTTTCCAAGTTATTATCATATCGATGGACGTAATCGATTTATCGGATAAAATCGGAAATTAAATTATGTAAACTCGAGAAGTAGTGCTTTTTATCAATCGAAACCATTCCAATTAGATTTCAATAGAAGTGGGATTTTTTCAACCTCTTTTTTTAAAAGAAAAAAAATCTAATCAGTAGGTGCCAACAAAAAATTCACAGATAGAACGGTAATATGTTTACAATCGATTAAATATTTTTTTACAATTATATAATTTGTATATTACATAAAATGTACAATTTTTTACATGCTCAAGATTAACGTGAACGTGCATTTTAATGCGCAATTTTAATACGATATCTTTGAGCCATATGTTTCGCAAATAAATTGTCAAGCCAATGAAATATAATGTTGTCAACATAAATGCATATATTTTCGTTGTCATGCCAGATGACTACGAAGCGCGATAAGGCAGTTTATAAATTTTACATCGCGATCAGTATGCCGATTTTCGCATGGCCGGAAAAATTCGAGGCTCCGAAAATATCCGTTGACGCAACTCGCGCAGCGAATACTGTTCTTCTATCAAGCCTTGACCGCGCGCGCCCGGCACGCCCGCTTCTGTTACACGATTTTATTTTTATTCCAGTTGTAATTTACATATGCCGTTTGTGGTGAACGAGCCATATCGTTTAAGAAGACCGTCGCGAAATTACTAAATTATACAGCCCCGGAACACGTGTCGCGCTCTCTTTCGAATTTAAAGGAAAATCGAAAACCGTCACTTTCTGACCTTAGACGATCGGTTTCGACTTACGAATGAATTGAGAAGGGATGACGAGTCACTTTCATTAACCGCTCGGGCGACGCGGATCGTCGCGGATCTCATTGTCAGTCACGCTATTGCTCGCATATTCCATACACGAGAACGGTGACGCGAATTCCTCGTTTAACCCCTTGTCAATTCGGCAGCGCGACGAGACGAGCAGCGTCCGTCGGCTGTCGGAATCGTTATCGCTCGAAAGTGTTGAGGCCGGCGAAGAGTTCAAGTACGCACCTAAAGAGATTAAGACGCCTCTCTCTTCCTCTCTCGTGACGCGCGCGCGGCGCGGCGCATCGAAACGCTAAACAATATCGGCGATAACGTGAGCGTGATATTCCACAGCCACGCTACCCGTGACGCCTCACGCACGTGGAATTGCGTAAGGACTCGCCGCCGAGCACATTCAGTTCGCGGTTGCGTGTCCAGCCTCTGAGAGGAAAACCGTGTCGAGAGTCGCTCTCGAAAGCGCGGCATCTCACAATCGAAACGCGCATCATAGGTAAAGGAGGTATTGTCTCGTAACAGTAATAGCGCAAGCCGATGACGCTTTTTTCAGGTACAAATAACTTTTCAGAGGTATAACTGCCAGCCGATTGCGGCGGCGATTGAGGCTGATTTATGCAACGACGACACACTCAGAGGATTATTGATTTGCACAGTAAGAGTCCTGTTCTAATCTGGAAAAGGACTGGAGAATCGGAGAACTACTCGTAATTTTGTATTCCGCTCAGCGACGCACGTGCGAACCCCACAATTGGGCCTATTAAATACGTCATCTACATCGCGCGATCTCGCAAAAATCTTTAATTGCTCGACACGCCGGCGCTTCCTTCGCGAATAATTTTTTATGTGTGCGACAGCTGCTAGTCGATTAAACAAAAACGAAAGATTTCCAAGTTCCTCCCAATACCTAGTCCGAATATTTCCTTCTCTTTTGCAAATTGTAATTATTAAAAAATCAACGTTCGAAGATCTATTGCTTTCAAGGATGATTTGTACAGTTTACAGAATTAATGAATTTTTTATTTACAGGATTTTTATTACTGCGCCAAAAAAATGAAATTTTTTACACTGTTCAGAAATAAATTTTCCACATAAATAAATATGATTAATTTTTTAACGAGCAAAAATTGCTAAAGATAATCTTCTTGTGGTCTTCCAGTAGGTTTCTCATTAGTTATTTTCGAGAGTTTTCCTCAAACGAGCATTAAGCTCTACTCGTTACGTAAACATTACGAACGGATAGATGTAATACATAATACAAAAACCTTTGTAGCAGAATAGTACATCGTTCATTCTTGAAATAAATCTCGTCGTGATTTTCCGTTAAAAAGAAAATAGATTGTTGACAGATACTCAATTTTGCCGCTCACGACTTCGTTCTACTCGACGTCATCGAAAGTCAAACGTAGTATTGACAACTTCGTATGGAAAGTGTCGGCAAGATAAGATTCCGCTTTGCAAAACATGAAATTTAAACGGTAATTGAGAAGCAAATATAAACTAAGTTTCTTTTTCTTTCTTTTACATCGCCGATTATTCAAAAGCCATCGGTGCGCGGTCACACTTTCGCGCGGTGAGTATAGGAAGATCTGATTCCCTTTGATTCACCCAAATCACCGTAAAATTTTGTGGTTGAGGTCACCCGGCCGGGTCACCCGGCGGTTTCGGAAACGCGTGTGTACATAATAGCAAAATAAAGCGTGAAGTACCCGAGTGTGTGCGCGTGTCGTCAACAGCCATAAATCTCCGACTCACGTAAGCGACGTAATTGATCTAGATGACATCGGGCATTCTTTTGCACCGTCTCTCCTTATCGTCCGAAAAGATGCGCGCGTGCACCGCTGCAAGCCGCCGGTTGCCTTAATTTCTTTATCGCGAAGCACACGTGACTGTTGCATGTATCGGCGATGCACTCGCACAAATGTCGGATGTTCCGACTCTTCTCGTTACTCGGGTCTCGTTCAATTTGGAAAAATTGATTTTCTCCCCGAACGTTAATTAATTGCTGTCGAGCGTTCATCATCAGCTGTGCCGCCGACCGATTCGCGCGCGAGGCGAGCAAACAAAGAGCTGAAAACGAGCCGAGCAGAAACGAGGAAGAGGGAGGGGGAAAAAAACACGAGTTTTACGACTTGCGAATTTTACGAGGAGAAAACTCGTAGGTATAACACCGGGGCGAAAGCAGCTAGCCACCGCACGCGCCTCGTGCGAGCGCGATCACAACAAACGATGTTTTTCCCCGATTGTTTTTGGAAAGCCGCACGCTCGCAAAAACACTTCAATTATCGCCGGGTGGATGAATTTCGGGGCTGTCCTCGCGCACACCTGTACCTCGGCACGTGCAACGCGCGAGGACATACCCCCGATTACTCAATTTTCCTTGAAAGCCTGGGCCACGGCCGAGGGCTCGGCTGTCCCGTTGTCAGAGGGATTCCCGCGAGACCAACAAACTGGCGAGCGTGACGAAAATTAGTCGCGAGACTCTGGACAAATTATCTAACAGCCCGACAGGTTGTGTAACGTAACGACTGACTCGTCACGAGACAGACGAGGGCTTAGGTAATGCACATTCGCACCAATTAAAAATATATTAATGTAAAAAAATATTGTTCACACACGATTCTCACGCGAACGTCCATCGTAAAACGGACTGTTAGATTTACACCGGTTTTTTTATTATTTTTTTTTTAACGGAATGAGGAAGATCGCGCAAAAAATCCGTCAACCGTAGGAAAATTATGAAATCGCGCGCTTGATAGCATCAATAATTGCAGGGCGTTTGTGACTCAGCAAAATACAAGCCTCGATTAAGTTGATTTTGCTCCGCAAAATCTGCGAAATGGAGCAAACAAAGTGACGGAGTAACAAATCTCTAGTTTCTTTTTAAAGGCGCGCAAACCTGCGACATTCAATCGGAGAAGATCGAAAGTGCTTCGAAAGTGTAAGATTACGCGATCGTTGCGCAACGTGCGCGTCACGTAAACAAAGCCACGAGATCGCGCAGGAAGAACGAAAAGGAGATAAAAAAAGAGAAAGAAAGGGAAAAAAGACGGAGAGGCAGAGAAAAAAAGAGAGAAGAAATCGTTGGATGCCGTATAACGCGTACGGCACTTACCACGTCGTACATCCACGCGTCCATGGTCTCGCCCTCGTCCCACGCGACACACCGAAAAATGCACGCCGAGTCTCCGTTTTCTCACGCGTGCACCACCTCCTCCTCTCGTCCGCCAGTCGGGACTAACCGTTCGGCACCGCTCGTCCGTCCGAATCGGCCCCGCCGTAACGTCCTCGCGTCGCGTCACGTCGCGGCGCGAGCGAGCGCGCGCCGCCCGCGCAATACAAAATATCGCCGCCGCCGACGACACACGATGGGCGCGCACCGACGACGAAGAGAACGACGACGACGACGATGATGCCAC
The DNA here is from genome assembly GCF_000956235.1 of Wasmannia auropunctata. NCBI lineage: Eukaryota > Metazoa > Arthropoda > Insecta > Hymenoptera > Formicidae > Wasmannia > Wasmannia auropunctata. The sequence continues at coordinate 1,233,854 of NW_012026987.1, forward strand.
CGTAACCACCGACGTTCACGGCAACGCGCGCCGTACGCGACTGAAGGCGCTAAACAGCATCGGCGGCGTTAAGTGAATCCGCCGAGCGCGGCGATGCGATGCACGGGACGGAGGTGGACCGGCGGCGATGCGGGACGGAGGCCCCGGAGCGGCCGCGCAGCTGCGCCGCCGCGTATACGTCGACGATGCGTCGAAATACGCACATACATACGTCAGGCCCGATCTGGATTTTTCGCGAGGTCCTCCCGCCCAATGAGGAAAACGAAGAAATTTAGGAATGCGAGATGACATCCTGACGAACAATGTGAGGACCGAAATAAAATACCCCGAAAAACATTTAGAGTCCAGGATTGCCTTGTCGGGCAGATTGCATCTCGAGATACGTAGGAGTTCCGAAATATTCCGAGTAAATACAACTTCGTCGCCGCTCATCCTCGTTTTTACTCCCGATTGCCGCGAACCGATTCCAACTTTTCGGTTGGCAAAAAAACATAAGGGAGTAAGTGTTCCACCGAGGTCGAATCGGTTGTCAGTTCTCTGTTATTATAGTTCTCGGAAACTACAATATTGTAATGTACGTAATTCGATATCAACTTTTGCTCATAAGCTTTTTTATTACCCAAAACTTGTACATCTATTTGGAAGAATCGCGCTACATTGAGAGGAGAGAGCGGAAAATGTAATGGATTTTATTGGCTGTACTGTATCGTGTTGTCTTCTCACGTTACTTAGAATGATACATGTAATTAGGCACCAGATGAGAAAAATTACAGAGCAAACTCTATAGATTCTATACAAAATAATGCGTTTACACCCAGAGATCGTTACATCATGTATAATAGAAATATTCAAGAATACTTTTATGCTAATAAAGCACTGACTTTGTTTATACATATGTATATAATGCCGATGTGTTAAGATAACGGATAATATATAGTATATATTACACAACATTATCATATTGTTAAGATACAATAAGATGCAATAACATTGTCCCTTTTCATGTGACACCAGAAAAATTTTCAGATCTGTGTCTAAACTCATTTATTCATTTTGCACTTGCTTGTTCTATGCATTAATTTTTTTTATTGTGTCTTATAGCGTTTGCTTCTTATAAAGTTTGCGCTGCAAACAATAACGATGTTACGCTGCATTATGTAAAGTAACGATGGCTCTTAATCTGAAATAATATCTACCGTTGTGCAGTTGCACCGTATTGGGCAATCATACCGAGGTATTTTCATCTTATCATATTTTATCGATAAGACGACTGTCTCGAACTGAAAACATACCGGTTTTTTTTTTTACGCAAACGTTGCGTGCAATGTCGTTTTGGATAATATCATGGTCACGGGCAATCGGTCATTAACATTGCGGCCCCCGTATCACCTTGATACGCAGCTCGCGTTTTATCGTGCCAACTCGAAGCGGCTTTTTCACGTATATCTATATATGTTGATTTATATCCTCTTTTCTCTCTCTCTCTCTCTCTCTCTCCTCTCTCTGTTTCTTTGCTCTCTCTCATCTGTACACCAAGCTCCACCCTTTCCGAGAAGCGAGGAAGTAACAGACATTCGCAAAATATTTTCCTAGACTCTAAATAAATATATTTAGAGGTATATTTGTATGTTAGCGTTGCTTAGATAAATTTTCTTTTATACGTGCGTGTAAAAATGTGTATTTACAAGCATGCAATTTTCATATATACTAAACAGCTAAAAATTATGTTTCTATTTATTAGCAAAATGTGTCCCGCGCAAAATTCGCTGATCTATAATAAATAAAAAAAGACGTATCCTCAGTACTTCAAGAAGCTGTAAAATTTCTACAAGATTCATATTTACGAAAAATTGTCCCGATTCCGTTTCTATACTCGATCGTAAAGTTCGCACGTCGTACAGTCTCTCGGAATCTGTGCCTCGGAGATACCCGAATTGGCATTTACGTACCGGGACGGATGAATTGAATTTTCCCTCGCGGCAACGCGGGTGTAAGATCGATCGAGCGAAACACTCCCCGTCGTGCCCGTCGCGCCGCGCGTCGCGCTCGAGGATCGCTCCCCCGGAGAAATCGCTCTCTCGTCGGTCTCGCAAAACGAGAGCGCGCGCGGCGTCGACCTCGGTACTTGATACGTCACTGGCGTTTCAGACGCGCCAATGTGTGTATATCACGACGGTGATAGGTGAGTGGGTGGCGGGGGCGATGGAAGGCAACGGCGGCGGCGGCCGCGACGGTCGCAGAACGCGGCGGGGTAGTACGAGGGGGCGAAGGGGGACGGAGGGGATGGAGACGTCGGTGGCCTTGAACTTGACTGCCGTCGCTTTTTGCGCACAGCCGCTGCGTCGCCCGCCCAAAACAGCCCACCGGCGTAGACACGTCGGACCTCGTGCGTCTACCCGACGATGACGACGAGGACGACGACGTCGTCGCGCCGTCGTGAGGGATCTTTCTCAGACGTATTTATTCTTCGAATTAGAGTAAGGGTATAAAGCGACATGTTTAACGATCCATTCAACAAGTTAAGATCTAAGACTCGAAGGTCACGTCTAATAAATCTGCTTCAGCGTAAACGAAGTCGCTCATGAAACTTCAGATATCAATCAAAATGTTTTTCAATGAGTAGCCTATTTAAAAAAGAAAATTATCTATTTTCTCGTGCTTCTCGTTATCTTTTTCCGTACGTTGTTGTGTCATTGATTGCATTTTCATTTAATTAAAACCGGCTTGCTCGTCCCACGTATTAGCATATCTAATTTTATGTTATATATAATCGTATTTCGATACTTAGAATTCAGTCTAGCAGTTTTATTACGGATTCTCTCCTTTTTCGATTTATATCTGAGTCCGCGCTATTTATCGGGTGAATTAAAAATCATACTTGATACGCAGCAGACTCGAGTCGATCGATACGAGTACAGGTCAATGTGCTCGCGGTAACTTTTCAATATCTTGTTAACTCTTATCCAGAAGAGTTCAATAAACTTTCTCCGTTAAGAAACTCTCAGAGTAATTCTTTAATTTCAGATGGCCAATATTAGAATTATTTCGATATAAAAAGTATATATTGAATATTTCATAATTTACTTAAATTACATATCGTTATTCTTTTAAGGCGAAAAATCCAGAATTTTTTCTCCAACGTTCAACAAAGAGAAGATATCCTATACATCGTAAAAAATGTATTCACAAATTTGAATATTTTCTTTGATCTTACTTCAGCATTTTTTTACTTTTATGCTTATACATTTTTTCACAAAAGTATTAAGTGAGAATATTTATACCCAGAATAACGGAAATAATCGATTTATATAAAAAAATTATATACGGTTCTATTCTAAGAAAAGTGCAATTGCAAAATGAGGTCATCGATTCTTTCCATTATTCTCCATATAAAAGTACTAAGGTAAAATTAAAAGAGAGTGAATACACTGACTGACATAGGCTTTTTAAAGTTTTATATGCCGGCAACTTTGCTACGAATAATGAATCGCACGAGCACCGTGTGCTTGTAATTATATACATTATACCTGTTCACGCAAAGCAAGTAAAAATTATTTTTACGATAAGTGCTTTTGAAGCACTATCTCTACGGAAATGAATTATATAGATTACTAGAACTACATAGATTACATCACATTATATAGAATAATAACTGTAGTAATATAGCAAATAACAATTGCAATAATAGATTTTTCAGCGTCTTTTATGTATAAGATAAAAAAATAATTTCGAAGTTTATTTTTAATTTTTTTTTTCCTCAAATGATTTTGGACAATTTGAAGAAACTTCACATGATGTACTTATTAATTATGTCATAAATGTTAATCATTTAATGCGTTAAACGTTGTAGATCATATCTCACTTATCTCACATCTAATTTTTGTTAAAAATATTAGTAAGATATTTAATAAAATTTGACGATATTTCTTAAATAGCGTACATGACTAAAATCTAGATCTTAAAAGATGTTTGGCCGGCAATTAGACTATTCATATTTATTACTTCTGCGAAAAAAGATTAAATTCTATTGAGCGAAGTACGATATACGATTAAGTGACTCAGAGAGATCGCCGGTTTGCGATAAGAGATTTACCGCGTTCGAAGTAAGCAAGAATTCCTCCGATATCGCGAAACGGCGGACGTGATGAATGATTAGTGGGACAGGGGAGCGGGTCCGCGGCCTCAAAAGTTCATCGACGGGGAAAAACAAACGCGAGTCGTTGCCGGAGTCAGCGGACACGTCGGGCGAGTCGTCGTTTCAGGCTTCAGCGTACGCGATGCCGACGTTAGGGTTGAGGTAGGTAGACCTCGCGCGAGCCGCGCGGGATCGATATAGCACTCTCGCTTTCTCGCGTTCCCGACGACGACGTGTCGTATGTGAGAGCGATGACGCGCGCACGTGCCCGCGTGTCTGAAAACGTCGCCGGGCCGGGGACCGGCGTAATTTCGGCGAGTTCAATTTCCAACGTCGCGACACATCGCGGGGGGAACGGAGAGACAGACAGACAGACAGACAGACAGACAGACAGACAGACAGACAGACAGACAGAGAGAGAGAGAGAGAGAGAGAGAGAGAGAGAGAGAGAGAGAGAGAAAGGGACAAAGGAAGGACCAGAAGTAGAAATACGTTTTTGAAATGTGATTTGTTGTCAAAGATATTCCTTTATGCCTGTATTCAGATTTTTAAAGTCCAACTTCAAATACTTCTTAATTTTCTCAAAAATTAACAAAATAAGTATAAAAATTTAAAGTTTGAACAATTAATTACTTGTTATTATAATAGATTTCAAAGACAGGAGAAAAATAGTTAAATATTACATTAATATTTCAGGATTAATAGGTTCTTTTCCAATCCCTTAAAGAAAAGTATTACTGAACTACTGGCCAAAATATTACTGGCAGTAATTTACAGTAATTTATTACTGAATATCTTTCAGTAGTTTCAGTAATATTTTTCTAAGTATT